>NC_132894.1:31635624-31935624 GCF_030463535.1 Salminus brasiliensis
TGTCGGGGGTGACGACACTTTAAACACGTTCGAGGCAAGGCCGAAATACAGGTCTGCAGGCATACGGCTGTGATCATTTTCTCACTTTTTAAGAGTTTATATAAGCAGATGTTTCCACATTATTGGGATTAGAAGAACAAATAAGGTTTAAAAGCATCAACAGATATTTTTACTTTCAGTTTATCAAATCTATTATTTTATCTACTGAGGAACCCTCAAATCATTTTTCTTGGAATGACCTTTTTCCCATGTTACATTTTTACATTATTATTACATCAGAACCAGAACAGTTTTCTATAGAAGGAATTGATGTGGCCTGCTTTGTGTGTATGTATATATATATATATATATATATATATATATATATATATATAATGTCTACAATGTAGCCTAACATTTGTGTGTGTATTTTTATACATCAGACCTCTTCATATAGCAACCAAAAAGATTGGAACATCAATCAGCCTTACCAAACTCTTCTCTCTGAGTCTTAAACTTTTCCAAGATGTTCCCATCCGTCTCTTAATCGACTAGTTGACTGCTCTTCCTCTCTTTTGGACGTAACCCCATATTTCTATGAGTGATTGATCCTCCAGCAAAGGAGACCCTCTCGCTCTCTTTCTCTCTCTCTCTTTTTTCCTGAGCACAATGGCCTTTCTCACTGGAGTATATGGAGTCGGTCCTCCTCCAATATGTAGAGGAATCCGAGGGGAGCTGACCTCTTGAGAAGTCACTCCATTATGGAGTCTCAATGGAAGCAATGACCCCTGGAAATCTGTGTTATGTTATACCAAGCTGATTTTGGGCAAATGGGCTCAGGAACTTCTCAAGTTTCATTGTTTCTCAAAGACATATTGGCTTAATTATCTTCAGTGGCTGAGTAGCTGAGGTTGCCCACTGACTGAATACTTAAGATAAACATTTACTCTGCATCATAATGCTAACATCATCAGAAATATTAGTAGTTATCGATAGTAAAACTATATGGTATATCGTTGCAGTCTTGTGAAAATCGTGTGTCACCAAAATGTTAACTTTACAGGAGAAGGAAGAAAGCTTCTTAACTAATCATTTTATTCTAAGTCATTTTTGAGCATTTCTGTTGTCATTAATTTTTTGAAAAGATCAAGAACAACTGCTAGATTTTGTTAAAAGATGAAAAATGGTAAAAACATGCGATGTAAGAGTTGACGGTGATTATAACAGTATTGGTGTTACAGTAGCAGTTTTTAGTTTTGACTAAAATTTTTAACATTAAACAATAACAATAACGTATTTAACATCAGCTCAAAATTCAGAATGTGTCACATCACGTTATCAGTATTTCAGTTTGCCTGAATAAATGTTCTTGTGAGTGCTTTGTGAATGCTAAAAATAAAAAAACCTGCCATGGTTTGTTTTCATATACAGTATTGTAAACAACTACCAGAAAGAAACCACATACATGAGTATAGCTCACAACATAGAATTAAAAAATGCATGGCAACAGCAACGCCACAAGTTTATGAGCATTATGTCATGATATAATGTTCGATATTTATCAAACATATCTCTAAAAATATTAAAAAAGCCATACCATGTTATCACAGAATCACAGTATGCTGTAGATAATGTATCATCTCGTACTAAATTCAGTGTATGTAATGTCCTGGATTTTTTTTAAGGAAATCAAATTTCTAAATTCTGTCTGACTCATGTTTGTCATATTAAGTAAGGTTCTCTTTGGTGTCATTTTAGGAGAACAGAATGACCCTGTTAAAACAAGACAAATTAGACATTCCTAGAGAAAGAATTTTTTCAGATGTGGTACTCAGGATATATGGAGTCATTAACTTTATTAATGCAAACTTTAAAAATGTCATATGGCTGAAATTTATCAGGGCCGTCCAGCACGTTTTTCCATTTGTTTGTTTATTTTATTTCTTTTTTTAACAGACAGTATCTCTCATGCTACCACGCTAAGTATTATTTCAATCCCTCCAAAGAGCAAACATACATAATTGCCTCTATAAACCCAGACCAGCGGAACACTAATATTTTTGTTTTCTCGTCTGCTCTGAGAAATCTCTCCACCAGTCGGGAGTGATTTGCCCTCGGGCAATTTTTGTGGCCAGCATCTCTCTCTCTCTCTCTCTCTCTCTCTCTTTCTCCCCCTTTCTCTCGCGCTCTCTCTCGCTTTCTGAACCCCCGCTGTAGTGGCTGGCTCTGCTGAAGGGTACAGTACACGATTCCCGACCACATGGGACCACTCATCAAAGAGACGTAGATAAACTCCATATGGGACACAGGATATCGTGCAAGACGAGGGCGCCACAAGACGAGTGTGTGTCAAGGTGAACGTTTGTGTTCAGGAAAGCGCTTGTTCGGGAAATATTCCTCCTCGGGCTCAAACAGGAAGCGACATGTAAAGTTATAATGCGAACCCTCATCAGAACTTAATGCATCGAAACAAAGTTGTCAGTTTGGTTTTTAACAGTGACAGCCCAATATGTTGTATGTCGGAAAATGGGCGTATTACACTTAGTCAGTCTAGGAATGCTGTTCTGAAGATCGGAATGTGGAGTACATTGTGAAAAATGTGAAAAAGAAGGTTAAAGGCAGCAATTTTTCATGCGAATGTCAGAGATGTTCGAATAGAGCAGAGCTCTGTAATGGCCTGGGAGAAGAACTTGTTAAAGAAAGATGACTGCTTGAGTTCGGAACCCTGTTGTGAAGCTGTCAGTAGTTTTGTTCTTCTCTGGTTTGGAGGAGAATTAACTTTCGATTGATGGTAAAATGTAGAATGTGAAACTCCATGAGCTTGTATTCAAGCTTTAGAGGATCAGCCATAACATTACGACCACCTGCCTGACACCACAAGACTGCTGAAGGTGTCTTGTGGTAGAAGGCACCAAAACGTTAGCAGCATATCTTTAAAGTCCTGGAAGTTTTGAGGTAGGGCCTCCATGGATCATGTCAAAATCAATGAGTCTTGGGCAACCATGACCCGTCGCTGGTTTTCTCGTTGTCCTTCCGTGGAGCACTTTTGATAGGTACTGATCACAACCCTGACAACACCCTACAAGACCTGCTTAATGTTTTGGAGATGTTCTGACCCAGTCGTCTAGCTATTTCATTGTCAGAGTGGCTCAGATTCCAAAGTGGCATCAGTACCATGACTTCAATTCTCAGCCCTGGTCTCCAAACATGTCTACACATTGCTAGACACCTTCCCTCCATAGTAGGTCTACATGCTATGGACAAATTCAAACATCCACAATCTCTTTCTGATCTGAAGTTGGCCAGGATACTAAAGGCACACAGGTTTGAAATATAAAGGCCAGTATTGTGGGTCTGTTAATAAACAATATAAAATGCAGCCCTGTTCTGACTGGCACGCGTTTGGCTGGTGGAATGGACTCCAGATTCAATTCATTCAGCAGCTAATTCAGCAGCTCAGAGAGATTTAAATGAACAGTCAGCTACAGGGCTCTGGGGAAGGGCATCAACTCAGGCATGAGGAGAGGCCCTCATCAACCGGAGACAATCAGGCATCAAGCGCCATCTAATTACAGTGAATGAAATCAGAGAGGCCCTGTCTCATGAAAGGACATCACACACCAAGAGACGCCGCAAAATCAAAGGTCCGCGCGCCACAAGGGGCACCAGAAGCTTGCCTTGCTATGAAATGTGATGGGTATCCATAGCACCTCTTGGCATGCTTTGATTCAGGACTTAATTAATTCCTGAAGGGATGGTGTAACCAGATGATCCTCTTCGAAGTCTTAAAGAACTTTTGACAGCAGCAAGCCGCTGATTTGTACCCAGCAATACAGATGTATCATCGTCATTTTCCGGCCAGATAGAACCGTGCACATTTCATACAAATGCTGAACGGCAGAAAATCCCCCAAATGACTTGCAAGGGTTGACTTTTACATGAGCTTTCAGCTTTGGTTTGAACATGTAGAACAACTCTGGACATGGCATTGCAGTGATGTTCATGTGTTTGAATTAGGCAGTTAAGTACATAAGATCTCACAGAGTACAGTTCATTTTTTAGAAACCTGGATAACGGTTAACCCCTCTCCAAGGCTTATTACACACTAAGGTGTATTATTCAGTAACTACAGGGATTTTTGTGCAAACTGATGGAGGTAACACTTTCCGTCGCCATCGGGCCATAGCCTCTTTAAGGGCTTCACATTGACACTAGTGGTCTCTCTTTCATTGTTTAAAGAAAAGCAGAGCAGAACATCACAGTTTAAGACATTCTTTTACCACACAGCCTTAAAAGCTTAAACCACCATTGGTGCCCTAAAGAACCATTTCAGTGGATAATTCTTTAAAGAACCATTGTTATAACGTGATGTATGTGTGTGTGTGCTGAAAGAACCTTTTCTTTCATGTAATGTAAAGTTTCTATAACAATTTAAGGTTTTTCCTAGAACTTTAACTAACTAGAAGTGTAGAGCACCAGTACTCTTGCATCTCCTTCAAGATTTGGTCGTTGTGAAAATGCTCTGCTGGAGCGACGTGGCCCTTGATGGCTTATTTGTCTGAATAGCAGAGCTCCAGAGCGGGCTAACCAGGCCTGCTGCCTTCACAGGGGCATGTTCCTCATTAGATTCAATACCAGAGAGATGAAATTGAAAAGCAGCTGAAAGGCAGCCAAGCCACAGACTCCTCGAACAGGCAGACTAGAAGACAAGGCTTACATATGATGCCCTGAATAAAGGCTCCATGTGTTAGCCCTTAGCAATCAAAACCAGTCCTACAATCAGGCTTCGGGTCAAGGCCCGACTGGGTCTGTCCCGTCCCAGAGAGAGGGATTGCTGTGGGACAGCTGTGGTCACATCCTTCATCTTCCCCACACTTGTAAGTTTTCAGTTGTAATAGAGTAGCCCATTCAAGCCTCTCTTGAGCCTGTATTTCGTCCACGTCCAGTAGTGTGTTTTTTTAAATTTTTTATTCTTTTTTCGAAGTAAGTTCAGCTGTGTAACAGCACTACAGTTACGCATGCTAAGTTTGAGGCAAGGACGAAACTAAAACAGGTGGCTGAATAAATCATACTGTCATTTTGCTCCAATAAATGTCCCGTCCTGTGAGTGCTGCATCAAAATATAGAAAGGATGAAGTGGTCTTTTTTTTTTTGCTTTGTTGTACAGCAATCACTGCAAAAACTGTCTGTGCGGAGGTGTGTCCTGGAAATTATAGCATATGTACAATGTTTAGTCTTCAGTTTAGTCTTGTGTTTAGACTTCTGACTATAGCATAATTCCAGACACAGATCATAGAGTAATCACAAGGCCAAGTAAAGAAAAAAAAAGACTGGAGGTGGGGAAGTATCAGATCAGATTTTTTTTTTTTATTGTCCACTTAAAAACATACTACCACATGTGTAGTCACATGACTTTGCCCCGTCCAGTCTGCAACATGGAAGTAACATGGAGCAGGTCTCAAACACCAAGCCATCCATTAATGATTAATTCATTAATCATAATCTAGGTATCTCTGATTGTCTGAATGTCTGATTAAGCATGATTGATTGATGAGGAAATATCTTTCAGCACTAGGCTGTGTGTATGGCTTGTACAACCAGTTTGGAGCTCTCAGAGCTCGGAGCCTGTGTTATTGAATGAACATCTTTTTACTTTATATATATATATATATATATATATATATATATATATATATATATATATAAACTGGCTAAATAATTTGGTTTGGAGTTTGGTTGGAGTGGTTGTAAACAAAAACGACCAGTGTATAGTAACAGCATATACTGCACAGTAACATAGATGCTTGAATATCAGCCCATTTGTGCTAATGTTATTTGAGTTTTATAGCTTTTTTATTTTCAAAACTAACTGTTGTGATCTGTATTATTATATTTTGGCCATTTGGCACCACAAAAAACCCTGCATCAGTCGACTGTCCAGCTGAGGACGAGTGTGACTCCCATTAGCGAATTTCTGCTAGAAGCCTGGTTTCTCTTAAATCGCCGTCTCAAGCTGATGACAAATTCTTGGAAAGTGGAGTCTAGTGTGTGGTGAAGCAGTTGACTGGCCCCTTCAATGGTCAAACGCAAACAAGTGAGGACATTTACAGCACAGACTGGCTGTTAAACCACAAGTGTCTCTTAACAACACCATTTGGCCTCTGGATCAAAGGTAGCAGTGTAAAAGAACCAGAGGCTTAACGGTTGGAGCAATCGAAGGTTTCCTCAAGGCTTTGCCCTTAAGGCCATAACTAAAGGCCTTTAAGAGGGATGTGTGTGTTTTCTGTGAAATGCAAACTGGTGAATTAGCTGTGCTTGGCACATTGAAGCAATAATAATTGTGGAGGTTGATTCGGAGACACAGGATGCGTCCTCCTATAAGAAATTCCTCCGCTAAAGTTCAGTCAGTGGAGGCTGTAATCGCAACATCTGTTTGACATTGGCCAAACCCAAGGAGATCACCCACAGGATATTGCACTTACCAGCGGGGGGTGTGATCCTAGCCACGGGGAACTCTCTCTCGCCTCACCTCCCATGCCCTCCCCCCACAACACTCTATTCAGAACCAGGTCCACAGGTCCAGATACCCCTGTGGGAGTCACAGGCAACCCCCTTACCCGGTCAGCTGACCCCCTGACTTAGTGATTCACACAAACAGGCGGAACTGTCCCTTAACTACCCTCTTCAATGGTCTAATGTGAATTTGAGTCTCAGTATTCTGAATCTGATGTTGTCATGTTAGGCTGATTATTCAGTTGGTTCTCTTTTATCTTAACATATAAAAACATAAAAATGCTATAATTGTGTTTTAAGACAATGTTTACATTAAAGTAAAGATTTAATGATATACAAGACAAAGATTATATAGAATATTAAATATTTTATATTCATTTACCAAGTGGTGTAGTGCAGAAATCCAGGTAATTCCAAAAGATTTCATCTTTTACTTTTACCGAAGTTCTCTATTTCCGGTCACACTAACTGAGTTAGGAAGTTTAGTCAGCATCACTTATATAAACTTTAACTTTTTATATATATATATATATATATATATATATATATATATATATATATATATATATATATAAAACAAGTTCTGGACATCATCAGAAGACATAGTTGTCAGCATGGTGTAGTTTTCTTTTATTAAATTCCCATTAATTTCGTAGCTCTTTGAAACAAGCACATAATATCTGTCAAAGTGCAGATTCTACATTTTCAGTTGATACCACGTGTTCATCAATGTTAATTAGGAGATATTTTATTATGATTGCTATTTTGTGTGAACAATCTTTCTTTCTGAAGAAAGAAAACCATCCTTCAGTTTTTCGCCAGTTTCGCTTATTCCCAGAAAAATGGGAAGTGACTCCAGCGTGTTTACACTGAATGTAAATTGAAAGTAAACATAGTTCACTATCGAGCTATGTTGTTAATTATGTAATTATGCAGTTGCGTTTGAATAGTAGAGCAAATGTTCTGCTCTAACTACTGTAATTAGAGTCGTAATTACTCTAGACTCTAGGAATTGTTCTCTGTTCAGTCAAAGGCATAAGAAATATTCTTGATGAATGTCTGTTCTAGTTTACCGCAATATCATTTCACACAGTTTAGATGTCCTCCTCAATAACCGTCCAGCAGTCGTCCTTCATAACAAGTAGAATGTTTCATAAGTCTTGGTAGGCTTTCTGTTACATAACACCATTCCTTGCTCTTGACAGTTTTCAAAATAGGCCTAGAGAGATCCTTCTAGCTGCATTTATGGATGTCAGAACTGTGCTTTGGTGGGAATGTCAGTGTTTGACCTCCTGTCGTAGCTGGCTCTTGTTTTCTTTTCTCTCCACTCATTACATACTGAAAGCATCAACAACCTTGCCTATGTACCATAAGAGCGAGCTTCGCCCCGACTCATCAGTACTGCCTCTGAACAACCGCACCAGACGCGAGCAGCAGAGAGAGCAAGAGCGGGAGAGCTCAGTGTGTTCTCTGGGATTTCACTATGTGACCTTTCAGTGTTCTGTCAGAGCCATTTGTTTGGCCGACAGCTCGCACTGTAATTACTCAGCATGATGGGTTGTGGGTTGCTGTAAGTAATCCTGCGTGATGAGCCAAACGGCTCTCCAGGAAAGCTCAGCGCACCTGGAATATGGAGACATCCATTTCATTTTCCCCCCTCTGTCTTGGATGGGTTGAATTTAAGGAATTGGGGCCCCCACACTCTCTCTCCCAGCGAAAGATGCTAATTTCAAACCGAATAACATGTAGGCTATTTTCCTTGCTCATTTAACATTCATGACATGTTTTGAATATGTTGTATGACCACAAAGTACCTAGTCATAAAGTATGTAGACGCGATGAACACTTGTTCAGGATTACTCATGCATATTTCTTCCAGCTAGGAATGTATGTACCTTGGCTTAACTCTGTTAAGCTTTGCCTTGGTGAGCTAAGCTAAAACTGTCACAATTTGTATGCGATGGCATTCAAATTTGTTTAACTCTTAAAGAAAATACACAATATGGGCAAAAGTATTTGGACATCTACACTTTGCACCCTTACATGCATTAATATGGAGTTGCTTCTATGCTTATTTCAAGTTCCAAAGTTGGAACAGTGTCCAGCATTGTAGTCCAGGTCCATATGTTAGCAACTTATCAGCAAATCCTTACTTCCACAGTCCTCCAAAAGAGCCTGAAGAGAGACATCAGTTTAATAACAGCTTTATGTTTAACAGCTGGCTTTAGTCTGATGTAATGGACATCGCTTTCACGCAGGAAATGGGCTGGACTACACATTGGCCCCCACACTCTGTCTCTGTGGGGTGGGTTATCTCTCCGTAACGCAACAGCTGTCCACCTGTGAGCGAAACCCTGCTAACCTTCCAGCGCCTGAGCAAGCAGACGGGCTTGTAGAGCATTCGTCAGCTGATAGAACGGACGTCGAGGCTAGGCAGGCACACGCTCCATGAAGCCTGTTGACACACTGACCTATTTGCCACATTTGCAACTGATCAAAAATCCAGACCATCCTGCCAGAGCATTTCCCCCCCTTTCTACCTTGAGCCTGAAAAGTAGAAGCAGAAAAAGTCAAGGAGATTCTGAAGCTCTTCAAACAAGTCGACTCTTTGATATGTGTTTGCATTCCTCTCATGTGTTGTTTTAGAGGATTTCGGGGGGGTCGGTTGGCGGAGAGGGGGGTAGAACAGAAGCAGTGTTCCTACAGAGAAAGAATGAAGTGCTAAAACAAACATGTCATTGATTTCAACACAATAGGGCCTTGAATGGAAGAGAGTTAAGTTCAGAAGTTGTTGTTCTCCTCAATTACCTTTCCCTAAAGCCTCCTATTGTTAGTTGTCATGGCCAGCTGAATGACTGTGTGCGCGTACCTAAAGGCAGTGATAGCTGACAAAGGAGGGCTGGAGTTAACTGCCCTGTATGTGGGCCTGCTGTGCGTTAAGGCTCTTTTTTTAAAGATGCTAACAACAATCATTTTGAGCTCTCCGCTTAATGGCTAATTCCTTCTCATTTGTTTAATCCCTTGCTTTGTCTGAAGCATATTGAGGACTTCACACGTGTGCACAGCTAAAGACTTGGCACAGCGGCTTCACGATTGAAGCGAGGAATCACCCGTGCTCAAACTTAATGGGCAGCCGTGTTGAAAGCGAAGACGACCAGATCGCACACATTCACACCCTCCTGCTATAATGTCCTGTTAGCACTTGATGTGGAGTGGCACTTCTTCTGTGGGGGCATTCAGGGGATCTAGCAGCTTTTGAACACACTGATCATTGGCCCCTTGATAAGGGCCCATGAATGACGCCTGTTATTTCAGAGGGTGTAATTAATGAGCTGAAGTCTTTAGCCTGACTGCTGGCTCCTAATGAGGCCTCCGATGCTGCAGGGATTTTAGAAAGGCACCGCATTCACAGAACACATCCGTCTCCAAAGCCCACAAAGGAGAATAGCCATCTCACACCTGTTAAGCCCCTTCAAAGAGAGCCGACCGCCTCAGCCGGCCCAAAGAGCACACAGGCCTGTCCGTCAGGCCCTTTCACGCTTCTCTCTCGCATTCAGGAGCTTGAAAAAAATATATAGAGCTGTGGTTCGGAAGCCTCCGGCTGTATCGCGCTGAATAGCCTGTGTGAACAGAGAATAAGAGGAGGTTATAGATTGTTTTTGAATCCAGAACTTGTATTCTTCACTCTGCTCTGGGTGCATAATACTCATTTCTAACACAATATGCTGAAAATATTCACACAAAATATCTTAGAAATGTTCAGGATAGAGTTCTGTGTCCCCATTGCACCACAAAAGTCTTGTTTTCTATTGTAGTGTTGGCTTTCGCAATACTAATACTTGATTATAGGAACAGTTCGGTGAACAATCAAATTAACATGATTTACCAAATGCAGTTGATTAGCCAAGATATGTTTAATTTTGAAGTTTGCTTCTTTGGTTTAGAACGGGAAACTAAGCTAATGTTGCTAATTAAAAACAATAGACTGTCACCATTCACATCTTGGTTACATGCTAAATACATGCTAAAATCTTCATTCTTCATTAATTTGCTTCACAAATAGACAGAAAAGCTTAATGATCGTGGTGATTTGGGCACCAACGTTGCTCTCCTTGTGGCTGGAGTTTGACTCCTTGGCCAGGCTAGCATGCTACACTACACCAGTAAGAAACCCTGGGCAAGACTCTAAACTCTCTAAATTCTTCTTCCTGTGTAACATGATTCAAATGTAAGTCGCTCTGGAGAAGTAAATGTAATTATTTTACTCCTGCAGCACATCAGGATGTCGATGTTTAAAACAATTAAACTAGAGAGGAAGAATAAAGTAGGCGAAGGAGAAAGGAGAAAACACTGACGTGGGGGAAAAGCAGGGGAAATCATTTTAAAAGCAGGCTGTGAGAACCCGGATGTGAAATTTGAACCCGACCCTACCCCCATGTGAATTTGGGAAATGACATTCTTAGACCCTGTTGGGTTCAGGCATATATTTCAAGCTGTAGTTGCACTGAACCCACAAAACTGCATGATCTAGTACAGGTGTAGTTTCCCCCGGAAACAGAGGGATGAGTGAGTTAATGGGTACCCCCCATCACCCCTCAAAATCCTGTATTTGGATTATTGATGGGGATTAGGCTGTCTTTATCCTACTGCCTCTTCCCCACTCTTCATCCATTACCCAAGTCTTGGCAGCTGACTGTCCTCAAAAAAAGGACAAAACCTTTTGTTACCTGTTTGCTGTCTTCGCCATCTGTCTGTTTGCTCTGTGACAC
This sequence comes from Salminus brasiliensis, assembly GCF_030463535.1. Classification (NCBI taxonomy): domain Eukaryota; kingdom Metazoa; phylum Chordata; class Actinopteri; order Characiformes; family Bryconidae; genus Salminus; species Salminus brasiliensis. The sequence continues at coordinate 31,646,886 of NC_132894.1, forward strand.
CTGTATTATCCAGTTATGCGCTGACTCGTGTCACCATGGTGGCCCGGGACGGCCCCGTGTGGACCGCAGTGCCCTGGGGGAGTCTGGAACAGGGGTTAGCGAGGGGACAGGACACTCTGTGACTGCCCCTTAGGTCTCAGATGCTCATTTTGGACTTAGGAAGTTAGGTAACGTACTGAAGCTGTTATTTATTCTGCTGAAGCTTAGTTTTGTGTGTATGAGGTGTGCTCATTTCATTTGATAATTTTTAGAGAAACACTTTCCGTCAGAGCATCGTCATTAATGCTATATAATTGATAGAATTTCATTTCAGAGGTTTTAGTTAAACTGTGCTAAATGACTCTTACTGGTGTAATATGTTCTGCCTTCCAGGCTGAGGAAATTTAACCCCAATCTGTGCAATAACAGAGAAGGCTGTGCTGTTACTATGCTACACTAGCAGCTAACAGAAAGGCACATTTTGCATCAATGCAGCATTATATGAAATTCTTACCTTAATAATTAATAATAATAACAGCTTCAAAATCATTGTGATGCTCCACTGTAAATCCTGTTACATTACTCCTCCACCTCAGTCCACATGCTTCTTTAACCTTCAGTGATGATTCTGTATCTTTCAGCCTGTCCAGAAATGTGTGTGTAAAGCGTGTCCTTTAGGGGAATAATGAACCCAGTCTTCCTTTGCTCTTACAATTACACAGACAGAACCTTACATAGTCCTAAAAAACAGATATAGCTATATTTCCAGTATATTTTTAATTATTCTTTCAAACAACCTAATTGACAAAGCTTGTGTTAATTATATACACAGCTAAAAAGCAGTCCTGCTGATTGACTCACCCATTGAGTACACCCATACAAACTACACTGCATATTGTCCAGCAGTCGATACTTGGAAGAAAAAAGCCATTCCTTACAGCAGTTATGGTCTGTAGGTATTGTACTATTCGACAGAAATGCCGTTGCAATTGTCAGTCCAAAGACAGAGCTCAAGAGTGTCGTCATCCAGAGTGTCTGCCAACGCTGAGAACTCCCCGAGCCAAGAACCTCCAAATGATTGATTTTAAGGAGTGATAGTGTTATTCTATCGCATAAAAAACGATCAAAGTCGAGCCGGGGTCTCAAACATTTCACGGGATTTGTTGAGCTTTTGTTTTTCTTCTTCTTTCGTACGACTGATTTGGCCCCAGCACTTCTAAGCTCCGCCCTTTTTTGGGTCAGGCAGCTGTTCTGCTCTTGGACGAAACGTCGGGAGCTTTGCTCTTTCAAGCCGCCGCAAAAGCTGAGGCCGCTGAACGTCGGGGCCAGTGACAGGATAGCAGAGACGGCACTCTTGGCCCAACAAAAAATAAACAGATGCCACCGAGCCGCACGAGTGTGGCACCTCCCTTAATCGGCTTACCTTGAGTGAAAAAAAGAGAGAGATAAGAGATGGATGAGTGAGTAAACGAATAAAGCCGTCATGGCCCGCCAGGATGCAGCACTGAATCATACGGAATAAAGCCATAATGCTTAGTGTGCCATTTGGTTGCTGTGACCTGAATGACCTGTATATGGGATGAAGATGCTTGCGTCTTTTCATGACAGATTTCATGAAAAGTGTCAAAAGCTGTGTTATTAGTATTTAAACCTAAAGTATTAGTATTTGGTATTTGTATTTGTATTTGGTATTTGATATGTTTTATATATTGCCTTTATTATTGCCTATAGATTGCTCAAGAAACAAACTTCTTATACTGCTACTACTCTTTTTCTGTTTTTAACTTTCAGTAAGAAAAGAGAAAAGATAAAGAGATACAAAAGAATCTGTGAGCCATGTTCTCTGTGTCAGTTTAACAACAGATCTAGCTGTGGTTTATATCAGTTGCTTGTGAATTTGGATTGAGAGCAGAAAGTACAGCAGTCTGGCCTGCCTTCAGTTGAAATGAGTGTTTTAGAGTGGTGGTTTGGTTTTACAAGGCTTGATCGCCTGAAAAAAAGTTGCACAGAGCGCCCTCTGTTGGGAAGAAGCGTACTGATGTCTTTTCTGCATAAAGATGCTGATGCTGCACTGCCACCAGACCACTAGATGGTTCAGTCATGTTTAATATCACCTTAAAAAGAATATAATTGCATATAATTATGTGGAATTAAGGTAAATAATCTCTCTCTCCCACTTTTGTGCTTGTTTCAAACAGAATCAGACAGAATGGAGACCAGCTCCTCCACAGCTGCTGAGAAGAAGGAGTGTAAAACAACCAGCCTGGATGGCAATGGCTTCAGTGAGCTGCCCAAAAAGCCCTCACCTACGCTCCTGACCAGAGGTACAGCTTCCCATTCTCTCCCACTTCTCTATTGTTGGGAGTTTAGAGGCAGTTCTTTCACTTTCACAGTATTTACTCAACATATTCGTCTGTGGTCTGACTTTTCTGTTTTCTCATTGTTGTGAGGCTTTGTTGTAATGTTGTGGTGTGTAAAAGTTAACGACCACAGTCAGGAGAACACAGATCCCACAAATGCATTGAAAAACACAGTATTTTTTTACCCAGCAATTATATATAACTCAGTTGTGCCATCTTAACTGTTTGTGTCGACATGGACAAACAGACGTCTCTGCTTTCTAATGGTTTACACAGGTTGGCCAGTAGAGACCTGCAGCATATTATACATCACACAATCCAAGGGCATAAAGAAAACAGATAGGGCTCGTGCATACGAGTACATGTATGAAATATACATTTTCAAAGATAAGATTCTGTCTGAGAGAAAAGAGAAGAAGACTCGCGGCTTTAATCTGCCGACCAAAAGTCCCCTGAGGGTCAAAGGTGCCTCAGTGGTGCACTGATAAGAATTCTAATACATCTCACTCTGAGTCCTCTTCATTAATACTGAGAGACTTACTGTCCCAGCGAAGCTCTGCTGTTAAAAATAAAGCCCCTGAACAGGTTCTTTGGAGCGAGACCATTGAAGATCCACCATCCGTTGGTTTAGTCTTTCAGCAGACGCTTCGTAAAATAAACCCCTCAGGGTTTTTCAATCTGTCAGATCTGTAGCATGCAGTCAATTACCAGTGGCGATAATTTCGATTGTAAGTGTGTTTTTTTTAATTTACAATATTCATTGTTTCGCATGTACATGTCTGATTCAGGCTGATGCCAGTATATAAACATCAGAAATGCAGGAAAGTGAATAAAATGCAGATATTTTAGTGCAGTAGTCCAGCATCACTTAATGTCTGTCACCAAATATGTCCAAACAATCCAGAAATAATCTTTCGATACTGATATGTCTATTGTGTTTTTAGCTATTTTACCAAGTTAAATAATACATGTTTATTGAAGTAATCATTTAAAGTGGTTCTTGTATGGTTTCGCTCCAAAGAACAGCTTTGAAATCTTTAGTTCCAGTAGTGTGAGCCGTGGGCTGAACAGGTGATGGGACGAGCCTGGTGCTCTGACGTTAAGACTGTAATGAAAAGTTACAGCCGAGGGAGGAGGAGTAGGAGGGGAGAAGGTGGAAAAGAGAGAGTTAGAGAGCATGTTTCAAACATGTCTGCAGGAGAGTGATGAAAGCGACGAATAATGAGGCTGAAAGACCTTGTTCTTACCTCCAGAGTATAAACGTTATAAATTAGTCAGAATGGCAGCCCGAGCAGTGGACGACACGGCCCTTGCGCGATTGACAAAGATGCCAGTTGAGGGCTACTTTTTGAAATGGAAATAGTGCTTGTGAATTTCTGGCATTTTTCGCATTAATGAAGGAGTTTGGTGGCCTGCCATAATATAACGGAGAGGAGAAGTCCATGAATTGTTAAAGGAACCCAGAATGAATTGTTAACGAAATTGGAAATGGGCCACACAGTGGCAAGATGACAGTTAGATGGCATTACTTATGTAGAAAGCCTGTTTAAAATGTTGATTGTGTAATGTAGGTGTATTAAAATGATATGAGGATGTATTTGTAGGTATAAAAGAATGATTATGGTGATGTGGAAATAGAGTGTAATTCTGCATTGTGTTTGTGTATAGCAGTTGGTCTTTGACATTCTGTCCAGATGATCTCAGCAAGACTGCATTTAGACCCATTAAGGTATCATTCATTTCCAGGGCAAACTTAAAGAAAGCTCAAGGTGAAAAATTACGTAATGACGTAATTTCAGGTAATACACCCAGCATTTGCCAAAGGCGAGTGGTAATTACAGCATGAGGTTTTGGGCCGTGGGTAGTTCCTTCAGCGTTGTGCTCCAGTGTGTCCAGAACTCAAGGTTGGGAGAACGCATTAGAGAGCGAAGAGAGAGTGCATGTTTTAAACATGCCTGCAGGAGAGTGATGAAAGTGACGAATAATGAGGCTGAAAGACCTTGTTCTTACCTCCAGAGTATAAACGTTATAAATTAGTCAAAGTGGCAGCCCGAGCAGTGGACGACACAGGATTGACATGGATGCCAGTTGAGGGCTACCTTTTGAAATGGAAATAGTGCTTGTGATTTTATGGTGCTTTTACAAATTAATGAAGGCGTTTGGTGGCCTGCCATTATTAAGAAGCAGCCATTAATTGTTCAGTAAAGAAATGCATGGAACTGGGGCATTTGGAAAATGACCATTACAGTTTAAAAGTTGAGGATCCTAGAAAATGCATCCGAATATGTTGGACTGCATCATAATATTCATATACAGTTGTTTGGCCCTATTTGTAGTCACTAATGATTAGCAAATGTCCTCAATTCTAGGCAGACAAGGCCTCTGTAAAGAAGCAGGTCTTCTCAGGTGTATTCTTTCTGCATATACAGTTTAAAATGTGTGAAGAATTCTAAAACATGACTAGCATCCTGAATATGTCCCCACACATAACATTTATAATATTTACATACAATACATGTTTAGCTGTTCATTTGTAGTCACTGGTAATTAGCAAACTTCAATAATTCCAGTCAAACGAGGTCCTGGCAAAGAAGCAGATTTTCTGTGATGCATACACCAGTAAATCCCCTTTACAATGAGTGTCTTGTTAGAAAGGAGCGTGTTTCAAATCTGAGCTAATGGTAATTAAAACGACATCTGATCACACCCAGAGCTGAAATCATCAGCTTAATATGATCCGGCCTGCTTATTGGGTCTCAGTGGCGCAGCTGAATGAGGCCGATTCAAACCCGCACGCTGAGGTCATGTGTTTAAATGGCCTTTGGACAGTCGAAGCCGAATAGAATTGCTGAAGATTTCGCTCCATTTCTGCCGTCCCTATAAATTAAATAAAGACAGACTGAAGGCGAAGGGAAGAGGGCCAATCGGCTCCAGGTGTGTGTGTGTGTGTGTGTGTTTAACCCCTTAAACCGGAGCTCAACTAAAAAAATATATATATGTAACTTGAAAAATGTATATGTTATTAGCTTCATAGTAGCTTCAGAGTGTTTTATAAAACTGATGAATGATAGGTCTACAGTAAAATGTGGCTGAGCCTAAGCTAAGGCCTTCTTTCACTCAATCTCGACTCAAGTTCTATCACACAAGTACTAGATCTCCAGCTGAGAGAGGAAAGAGTTTGTTAAATGTGCGTTTGTTAAATAAAGCGTTAAGCAATGAATCGTCTATACCAAAATACCAGGATCCATATCACACAACCGTGTAAAACAGTGTAATCGATGGAGAATGAGAAATGATATCTATGTTCACGTTCTAATCCATAAAACAGTGGCGTGGCCTTCTGTATATTTCACACCTGTGTAAAGTTCCCTATAGTATTATTTTAAGAAAATCATTCCAGTCCAATTAAACGATTTAGAAAATACTGTGATACTGAATCTTAAAGGTGAAAGATGTACTCTAAATCTCACTCAAACAGTGGCCAGACTGTGCTGCCCTTGTTTCCCCCAAACCCTACTGGCCCTAGTCTCTAAGAGGAAGAATCACAGCGCTGCGATCTAAATAAACAGAGAACCCTCAGCCGCCGTGGTCCCGTCTGAACGCTAAAGAGCCTCAGCTGTCTGCCAGCGCTCCACGACAGGGCAATTACTTATCACAGTAATCCCTATTATTATTCCGCCTTCCAGACGCTGATAAGTGAATATGCAGCGAGCGGAGAGCAGCGCAGGCCCCAGAGACGAGGGTCCTTGAACCGGGGCGCACATTCTACCGAAAGGCGAGACGCTTTTAATATACAGCCCTGTTACGGGGGCTTTATTGTCAGCATGTGCTTTACAGCGGGCCGCAGGCTTCTTGTCACCTAAGTCATGCCCACCTCAGAGCATCGGCCCGACCGGCTCTATTAAACCCCCCTCTGTTTTACGCCCCCTGTCCGGCGTTATTTATTCCCAACAATTTCCTCTCTATCAGAAAACACGGCTAATGCAGACTTTTAATATGTTATTTACACATAAAAAAACAGGACCCACCCAAACTATTTGTAGCTCCCGATGGAAAACAAATGGGGCCGCCTCTAACACCCCTCCCTCCCCGCCCTTTCGCTCCCGTTATATCTGAGTTTAACAATCTGGATTGCTAATAGAACCATTTATCACGGGGGCTGGTCATTTGTTTTACGTTAGCAGGTCCTGTCCCCCCGGCTCTCTATGGAAATGCGAGCGGGCATATAATGAAGCGGGCGCGAGTCACTTTGTTTAAAAGTGAAAACAATGCCCGGAGTCAATTAACGCGGGACCAGGTGTCCGCTCCCTTTCGCTTAACTGGACGACGGGATTTCGGCTGTGAGAGGCTGCCGCTATATTTATGTGCAGGTTACGAGGAAGGCTGCTTTCAGGCGACACCTCCTGTGTGGTTTATAGGGGCCTAGGCCAGCGCTGGCCTGCTTCAGCAGCTCCGCTCGGCCCTCAGCACAGCTCCGTCTACCGCTCTTTATTAATGAAGCTAAACGAGCGCCACAATCTCTTCTGACAGCACGCATCTGTCTGGGCCAGGCAAGACAAACATATTGGGTGTTGAGAAGCAGTGAGTTAACACGTCACAGTGAACATAGTTCAGAGTTCAGTTTTTTGCAGCGGCAAAAAAATCTCATATTCAAAATGCAAAAAACAAAACACAGCATATTTAATATACATCACACACTGCTATGTTGAACTGGACTGGTTCAATGCACTTAGCTGTGCCAAATTAAAGATGGCTGGGTAACTGTGATGTATAGATTTAATAGTCTTTTATTTGACAAAGATTAGGCTTGAACTCATAAGCTGTAACTTTATTTGGCTCCATGGCCGCTTCTATTTGACAAAATTACCAGAAGAATGTTGCTTTTGTTATAATAAGCAGTCCAAGCACAAAATGCCTTTTTTGTCCTTGTCGTTTATGTTCAATGTTATTGCAGTTATTATTATTACTCATATGCAAATGCTTAGTGGAAACATAATGAAATAAATAAATACATGAATAAATAAAAATTAATTTAGAAATAAAAGAGAAGAAGTCAGAAACCTCTTGATAACCATTTCATTTCTAACCAGCACAGGCCTCTTTTTGCTTTGTATCTGTTATTATATATTAATAGAATAGAAATGTTTGCCCTCCAGCTTTCTTTCATTTCCTTTGGCATGAATTGTCTACACTACCATTTTTCAAAATATTAAGAATGAAAGGAAAAATGCAATTACAAAGTTTCCTTATGACTGCAAATTCTCTCCATGCAGGCTATTGACAGTACACTAATAAAACACCCTGAGATTAGATTAGAAATAGAGAAATACTTAAACATGTATTTCTAAATATATCCTATATATATATTATATATTACATATTTCTGCCGTCCTGCCTCTCTTTTCCTTCCTGGCCGTGGGTCCAGACAGGCAGGCGGGCGAGCAGGCAGAAGCACCGACGTCCGGTAATGATTTGATTAACTGGGTTTGGTGGCTTATGACATACATCATAGCCAAAGTGAGTGTACGGTGTGGGAGGGAGATTGATGGGCTGAGGCGGAACGCTATTTCTGCTGAGTCGGGATGGCCCCGGGGGGGAGCGCTTACACCGACGCTTACAGCGTCCTGGACACCACACCAGTGAACATCCCAGTACGTTGTGACACACTCAAACACCCAGCTACCGAGCTAGCTCAAGGACATGTGAGCTGGGGATGGACAAAAGCACTGATTTACTTTTATTGTAATAACAAGGTAAATATCATGCCCCAGCATTTATTACTTTTTAAGAGTTTTTTTCAAAAGACATTCTTATGACAGGAACATTATATTTGACAGTCTAAAGCCCTATTCGGACAGTATTAGTTTTACATGGGGTGGTGGGCTAACATAAATATTAGTTTTTCAGTCCTGTCCCAATGCGCCATGGCAGTCAATTTTACTGGCTGCACGCTCCTGATTTGAGCGCCTTTTACCTTCTGTAAGACGAGTCATAAAAATAAACTCAGGTTATATAAATCCCCTGCAAATCGACATGTGTGTAAATATTCTTTCATATCCTGTGGAAAAGTACTTTTTCACAGTTTTTTCTCAAGTATGGAGAGTTGTTGTGGCAAACCACAGTTAAATCCAGAAGACAAGCCAAAGGACTCCACAGAGGTGCAACGCTTCTGGCAGCTTTAGCCAAGTCAGCATAGCCTATAGCCTACATACCTGTTAGAAAAATGAAGCTGCTAATATTCTAACTAAAAATCATTACTACTGTAAGAGGGTAATAAGATCTTGTAGTAAAAGAACAATACTCCACCTCTCCACGTGAAACTTATTCTGTCCGAATAGGGGTTAGGACTTATCATTAGGGTTTAGGAAGTATCATCTGCCTTATAAATTAGAACTTAAAACAAATGCTTTTCAGTAGTTTTATGTCAGGATCAGACATTAATTTTAGGATGGGAAGGATTGATACTTTATGATTAATCTTCCTATTCCTCAGCTAAAACACTAATGAAGGAAAATGTTTAGTTGATCTGATTGCTTCCCAAGTGACAGAGGCTCAAAATTATGGACTACTAAAATACCTGAATCATGTTTGGTTTTGGCAGAGAGTGGAATCAGTGTCTTTTTCATGCTAATTAGTAATTACATAAAGTGTCAAGTTGACAAAGGTTTGCAAAAACTGTCATGCAAAATCCTCCATTTTTGCTGTTTTACTCGTTTTGACGTAATGTCAATCTGGCCAAACAAAAATTGACCAATAGAAATGCTGCAAAATTACTTAATTAACTAATAAATATAACATCTTTTTAGATTGACTTGACTGAAGTTGTCATGTAGGCCTGGTTGGCTTCTTTGGTTATTGATTCAGCCTGGAACCACATTTTAATCATAACAACCCTGGAAAAGAAATCAAATGCTTCAGAGAACAGTTCCTAGTTGCAGCTTTGGCAGTGTGAGGCCCATCAGCTGCAGCTTCCAGTAAAAAGTAGAAAAACGAAAGCTGTTTGGTGAAGATACTCAAATAGAATCTTATCACAAATCACTGGTTTTCACACCTTTCGTGTTAGCAGCATATGTGGGAGACTGTGCATTATTCAAACCGCTCTGAAGGTCCAGTTAGAGAAAGAGGCGCAGAGAAAGAGACAGAGGGATGGAGCTGGATGGATGGTTGAGGGCTCGGTTGTGTAAATAGTTTTTTAAGAGAGGCTGCTTAGCGATAAGGACAGTTTCCTTTATCAAGTGGACGAAGTCGCCGCAGCGACAGTGAGTAATTGACGGAGGCGGGCGGCGCGGCCTCGCGGCCGGTCCCGGGCTGCCTGGGGAGCGCCCCAGGGGTCAGCTCGCTGGCAGAGAAAAATGCGTCCGAAAAAGCTCAGCGTCCACCTCCTACTACAAAAGGACAGCCACTAATCTTCCTGAGAAGGGAATTTCTCCCTCGCTTTTTTCCCCCTCTCTCTCTCTCGTTTGCTCTAAATGAGGCTCCTCGTAGCAAAGGTTTATAGGCCTTGAGAGGCCCGCTCTCTCACACACACTCATGCGCTCTCACTCTCTGCCTTTCCTCTCTCTCTCTCTCTCTCTCTCTTTCTCTCTCTCTCCCTCTTTTGCGCCTACAAAGTAGCGAGTAGTGTAACACGGTTTGAAAGTTATTACAGAGCAGAACAGCAGCATTTACAGATGTTCTGCTGGGCCTCAGTTTGACCACACTTGGTCACCATGTTAGAGCCTCTGTCCCCTAAAGTCATACATTTTTGGGGGGATGGGGTTCAGTTAGACTCCGCACCAACGATATGGACATTATGAGCCAATGTCAATAATTTATGTATAATGTTAGATTATTCACATTTTGCTAATGCAGATACATATAAATTAGTAAAATGTAAAACTTGGCACATGGATTAGCATTGCAAATAAATATAATGTTTATGTTTCACTAATATTTTTTATGCATTACTGCATTCATAGTCACCAGAGCTTAATTATGCACTACAAATATCCAAAGCTAGTGTTGATAGACCCCTACTTTAAGATGCTTTGAGCCAGGGCCCTGCCAGAAATCAGTAGCCACTAGACACTCACGCAACAACCTAAAAGCAATACACAATTCCTATAACGTGAGCATAGAAATTAGTAAACTACACAAAACCATTGCAGTCCCCAAGATATACTCAGAAAGGTGTACTGCGGCATATTTTTATCACGATACTGGTAAGAAATATCATCATATTTCCCACCCCTACACCATACATTCCTAGGTTACATTGGCTAAGCAGTCATGACACCCAGGGTACCTTATATGGAGAAAGTATTGGGACACCTTCTCATTCATAGTTTCTTATGAAATCAAGGGTATTCAAAAGAGTTTGTACTGTACCGTACTGTACTCTCGACAGACACTAGACACAAGCTGTATGTGTGCATTTGCACATCTGTGTCAGCAACGGGCACAGTAGCTGAATGCATTCATTAGAAGGGGTGTTCAGAAAGATTTAGACATGTAGTGAATATTTAGAAAAGTGTGTAGTGATACAGTTCATCATGATACTGATAGAAATATCATCATGTTGCTCACCTCTACATTGTACATCTTTAGCTTACATTGTAAAGAGGTTTGTAGAGCAGTTTGTACATGACCCAAGGCTTGTACGGAAGGGTTAAAAAGACATGGTGGCCAAGACCGGTTCATTTCACCCTCACAGTGCTGTACTTTATCATAGATTGTACACGAACCACTTTACAGCGCCTCTGCATGAGTCATAAGGGCCGCCATATGCAGTGTAAATACAGGCCGTTGCCTTGTAATAGAGGCTGCAGTTATTTTCATTTTGCCTCACATGGGAACGCTCTCTCCTGCTCGGCTGGTAATGGCTCTGCAACTTCCATACATCTAAGCGGCCCTTTGTAAACATTTAGCTCGATGGCTCTGGAAGATGCCCTCTTCCCTTTAATCGGAGCTTTCGAGTGGGCCTGGACGGCTAGCCTGAAGGAGGCCAGAGATTAGATATACAGCGCTAAGTGAAAGCAGGACTCCTGCTCATTTTTCAGCCTATTTATAGGAGGCCATGTTGATTGCCAGATAAAAATCTGCTGTAGATACACAACACCCCCCCTCCTCATCCACATTTCTTCTCCTGCAAAAAAAGGAAGAAGACGAGATGAAGCTTTTTCTAGTGCTTGAATGCAATCATTAAAGCAAGACCAGCTCTGAGGACGAATGGCCTAGATAGCATTAGAAACCGGGAGAGGAAGTCAAGCCTGATCTTTTCTACCCAACATTAATCACAGGGGTTTTATACATTATATATAATGTATTGCTGATGATCAGAGCCTTAAAAAAGCATATTTTTACATGTTAATCACTAAAGTAATGAGCAACCGGGATGTGTCCAAAGAATATCAGAACTTGCTGTGGAAAAGTTGCAGAGTCTCAGGCCTCACCGTGCAGCACCAATGATGAAAAGGCTCAGAAACGTAACCATTACAGGCCTTCGCCTGGGACTGTTTACCATCACAATAATGGTGTAATCCCACAATCCCATATAAAAATCCACTTACAGCAGTACAATGATCTAACTCAGCCTTTTTCACATCTCAATACGAAGAGGAGGTTCTGCTGAGGAACAGCTGCGCTAGCATGCGAGGCTCTGTAATTAAATCTTTGTGATATTATATGTTGCATTGGAACACTTGATTCAGGCATCAAAGCCCTCAGTTAAAATAATACTAAGCTCAGGGCGATGTCTGGAGACATAAATCTAACCCAACCAGAGGAGTTCGCCAGCGCTCGGCCCAAAAACAACACGCCACATTCCTGCTGATTTACAAGTGCTGGAGAGCAGCTCCGCCGATACACCAGCGCTTAAGGGGATTAGTGCAAACTTCCCGCCTCTCTCTCTCGCTCTCTCTCTCTTTCTCTTCGCCAGTCTCTCTTCCGCCCTCCCTCTCTCTCTCTCTTTCTATTCTTACTATGTCTCTATTTTCTCACCCCTTGTTCTCTCTCTCTGTCTCTCTCCCTCCCTCCCTCTCTCTTTTTCCTTCTCTCTCAGTATCTCTCTTTCTCATTCTCATTATGACTTTCACTTCTCTCTCTCTCTCTCTCTCTCTCTCATTCTTTATCACTATGACTTTTACTTCTCTCTCTCTCTCTCTCTCTCTCTCTCTCTCATTCTTTATCACTATGACTTTTACTTCTCTCTCTCTCTCTCTCTCTCATTCTTTATCACTATGACTTTTACTTCTCTCTCTCTCTCTCTCATTCTTTATCACTATGACTTTGTCTATCTTCTCTCTCTTCATTTTTTCTCTCTCTCTCTCTTTCTCTCTGCCTCTCTCGCTCTCTCCATCTTTTCTGTCTCTACTTGCTCTGTCTGTCTCTCTCTTTGTCTCTCTGCTTCTCTTGCTCTCTCCATCTTTTCTGTCTCTACTTGCTCTGTCTGTCTCTCTCTTTGTCTTTCTCTCTCTTTCGATTCTCTGTCCCTCTCTCCACGTTTTCTCTCGCCATCTTACTCTGTGTTGACGTCTCTTTCCCCTTTTCTCAACTCTCTCTCTCTCTCTCTCTCTCTCTCTTTCTGTCTCTCATTTCTCAGGTTAATTCAGGACACCTAATTCGTTTCCAATAATGCAATATATATTGAGTTTTATAGAAAAATGAGGGAAATTTTAATGCTGCATATCAGCTGAAAAACTGTAACATACAGAGAAAATAAACAAATAGATGATGTTTAAGCTTAAACACCGAGCACTGCAGAGCAGCAAACACAGGAGAGTAGTGTTACAGTAGAATTATAGAAAATCCACCCGTATATACTCACAAATTACAGAGATATATGGGATAGTCTAAACAGAGTTTGATGTGTGTGTATACACGTCTGTGTTTGTGTATCTTCAGTGTTTAATGTGCAATATGGTCTCTCTCTCTCTCTCTCTCTCTCTCTCTCTCTCTCTCTCTCTGTCTCACTCTCCCCCCACTCTGTTTTCCTCTCGTTGGCGTGTGACCCATCCTCTGTCTGTACGGCTCTGTTTCTCCTGGTCTGCCTGCTGTTTCTGGCTGTAAGTGACCACTCTCCTCAGAGACCTAAGCGCATCTGTGATTTGAAAAGCTTCTCTAGAGCATACACTCCATAAAACACAGGAACAGAGAGATTCCCCAGTGTACCCGTCCCGAACACCATCAGGGTCACAGCATGCATCATGGGAATTCCGCCTTGTCTGCAAACCCGAAAGGAACATTTCGCATTTCGTTAAGTTTTAGGAGTTTCCCTACATTCGTTCATTCAAACACAGCGAGGAGTCCATGTTTCTGCTGTAAATAGTAGATGTGTATTTAAGGGGGTGTCGTTATAGTTGAAGGAACTGGGCACGTGGTTCTGTTTCATGCTCCTCTGAGGCTCAGCTTGTTCAGCTGATGTTCTGTTTGACAGCATAGCCAAATAATTTGCAGATTAAGCAAATAATAATAAACAGATCCATGCACAGATAGAAGTCCTGAATGTGAACGAGGACTCATGTGTGTGTGTGTGTGTGTGTGTGTACATGCGTGTCTATCATACACACAGTCACTGTGGGGGATATTTGCTTATTGTTTCAATGGATCCCTAATGGAATATCTGTGGATCTAGTGCTTTGACTGCATTGGATTGGATCTTGGGGCAATGCCGTCTGGATCAGGACACCCCTAGTCACACTACTAGTTTGTGTACTTTGAGAATGCTCCTATTTGGTGCTGTAGAGAGAGAGAGAGATAGAGAGAGAGAGAGAGAGAGAGACAGAGGGAGAGAAGGAGGGATGCTGTTGTAGTATCTGTTACAGCTGTGTAAATCCCCTTTGGCTCTCGAGCCTGGTGCTTGATTTACCGTCACACTCCGGTTCAGGCTGTAATGCTGTCATCTTTGGCTTTGTAAAGCTGACTGTCCGCTCATAGCAAACACACTGCACAGTCCATTACTGCCCGCTGTCCTGAGCTACACACTCCTGTGTGGCCTTTAGGGCGTTTTTTAGAAGGTATGCCAGCGCCCTGCTTTGTAATCTCCTCTTGAAGAAAGCTGAAAAGGGAAGGTGTGCAATCCGGGACTATAAAGTTACGACTGGGAAACAGCCTTTTTCCCTGCCTGGCGTTTTCCTGCCTGACGCAGAGCCAGAGCCTTGACAGATTTGCGGTTTTCTGCATATTAGAGCCTCGAACGGCCTGAATGGTTAGGAGAAACAAGACAAGGTTAATTAACCCAACGGCATCTCCACATCTGCCAAGAGCTGTTAACATGGCTTCAGGAGCAGCCTAGCTTGTCGTTTAGACGTCCAAAGATTCCTTTTTGGCCAAAAGCGTCCAATATGACAGACAAGTCTGTGATTTTTGGCGAATTTTCAGTGAAAGCTTTGCTCGGTAGGTGTTTTACAGTTCATGTACTTTTCCGGACGTTTGAAAGCAAAATGATGGATGATTGATTTGCTTTTTAAAAAGATGACAGGTGACTGCTCATGTTGGCAAAACTCCTACAAAGTAAATTACATGAATTAAATGTTTCCTCCTATTGTATAAAGTCAGGAGATTTAACCTGTAGTTTCTTTTACTCAACTCAAATACATTAAAGGTACCCCAGAATGGACAGCTTGCAATAAATCATGGCTATTGCACTTGCAGTGCATTTTGTCAGTTTGGCAATTCCACGCCCCAACGTAGGGCACTATACAATTTGACAATCCTTTTTGACAATACTTTTACATTTGCCAGGTTCTTTGCTTCATCTTCTCCAGTGCATTTGTTTTTTCTGCTTCCCGTTACAATTTTTGTTTCAAAGCGTTTACCGTAACAGCTTCGCCCACAGTGCTTAAGAACAATTCTGCAGACGCTTAGTCATTTCATTATGGCCTTTTCAGTGTCCTCTCATGACTTCAGGTCCTGAATCAGTTGTGTAATTTGCAGTCTGCCAGTGATTACTCTGTGTGTGTGTGCTGTCTCAGATCTATCAGCAAGAGAAGAAAATCACAGTCGCGCGTGCTCAACTAGGATGCATGTAAGGCAAGACCACTCAGGCTACTTACTATTTACTACTATTACTATTCACTTAGCTACTATTTTCAGCACTGCTGCAGCGGAATCACCCACAGCTCAGAGATGGTGAATTATCTAAATGAGAAGTTGAGCTGATTATATTTCACTTGTGCAGAATGGCATGTTTGCTCCAAGTAAATGGTGGGCCTGAGAGGAGAGAGTTAAATAAAGAAGGCGACGATTACACACTGTTGTTTCTTCTCGCCCGGACCTTAAAGAATCCCCTCTTTCCGCTGCCGGCCGCTAGCCCACTAGGGCCACTCCTCAGCACTTGCTTTGCCCACAGGCCAGCTGAAGCAACACTGTGGGTAGCCGGAGAGGCAGGCAGCCAGCGCCCACGCACTGCCCACAGCGACCGGCAGAGCGGCTCAGGGATCCAGACGAAATGCGCTTCAGATCAGAAAATAAGCCCTTATGCCAACGTTAACAGGCAAGGTGGGGTTTTTTTTATTGAAGCTGTTTGTTTTGACTGGGTCAGGTTTGTGAAATTGTGTGAGCGTAATATTCTGACTCAGGTCTGTCTCACACCCACTAATAGCTCTGCTTTTAGTTGCACTTAGAAATCTGCCACTCGTGGAAACCTGAGACCAGCAGCAAGGATGCGGCCCTTTATGATGTACTGCTTATTTTCTTCTATAGATCAGACCTGACCAAGGAGAAAGGTTTAAAGTATATGCTGAGTGTACAGTGTGTGTGTTGGTGTAAACCAGCCCAGAGTGAGGAGATTCATTCAAATGGAGTAGAGGTATAATAAAACACAAATGTAATGATCTCAACACATTTTTGATACAGAAATCGATAAAAGAAATGCCACATTTCTCGTTGTTGTTAAGGTCCAGTTGCCAGAACTCTCAACACTCCCCCTCCTATCTTGATTATTAGCTACCAGTACTAAAGCCACTGTTTATTTTTCTTCCAAGCTTTAAAATAAGCTGTTTTGATTGAAGTTCTTAATTTCAAATGAGCATCTAAAAGCTATCACGCTACTCAAACACATCTTACAGTGTGAGTATGTACTGTTTGAGGCTAGATTTGTTGTTGCACAATCCACAATCCAATACCAATATTGATATGCAATTTTTTTAAAGATAGAATTGCTATTTTCTTACAGAACAAATGCATTTAAACACACACATGGTGTAAAAGACAGATTATCTAGTGCTTTTTCAAAGGCAGTGGAGACCACTGCAGTTTAGGTCATATTTTACAGAAAAAGAACCAATAAAATATTAAAATACACACCATAACACCATTAATATGGAGGGAACTAAGGTCCACATTAGCAATTAAAAGATCAACAAGGATTATTTGTTATCATTTTTGCAGTATTGGTCTTTAGTTTATCAGTTGAAAATGGGCCTTTAACCAATCACATTGTTCTTTTACTATATACGGAGAGCATCTTGACCAGTCACAGTTCCAAATGAGTGTTCCTGTGGTTTTCCATTAAATTAAGGTGTTCATATTATCAAACAACAGTACATTATTTTGTTTAAATAATGCAGGCCAATTTCTAACGATCACACTGTTCATTTACTGATGCATTTGTAAATATTTCAGTGTGTATTGTGGTCAAAGTATGCTATTTTGTCCATATTTTGTGGCTCTACCTTACAAAAATTTAAAAAAAAAACCTGTCTGACTCTGTATCGGCAGTAAGACATAAGACATCAGGGATTTGCGGGGAGTCAGAATACAGTTGTCGCTTGGAAGTTGGAGATGATGACCTTGAAAGAATAGGAGAAGAATGAGGAAAATGATACATGCAGATGTACAACATACAGTGTAGTTAAATGCCGTTGGTGTTTTTTCTTCACCAGGTGATGGTTCTTATTTGTGGTGGGGGTATGTAACGGTTATATTAGCAGTCCAGGGAGCTGGAGTCAGAGCCAATTAGTACGTTTGCGTGAGGTGAAGTTTCCAGTTGTAGGTCAGTTGGAGTAGACAGGCAGGCGTCAGGGCTTGCAGTCACCCTGTCTTTTAAATGCTTAGGAGGTGTATATAGTGAAGGAACTATAATGAGGACTTCAGTAACTTACACTTCACACTTACATTTTTTTGGAAAACACAATGACTGACTTTACTCAAGAAAAAAGGTCCTGACTTTAAATGTGAAAATAACATACAATACACACACACACAAACACACACCCGCATGCATATATATATATATATATATATATATATATATATATATATATATATATATGTATGTGTATGTGTGTGTGTGTGTGCATACATGTATATATACATATATATATGTGTGTATAATTTTTGCACTCCAGCTTTGTTACAGACAATGATTATCCATACTGCAACCCAGATATTACAGCGCTGCATCCAGACGAAGGACTAACTCTTAATGTCTTATGTTTAAAACGTCTTCAAAAGAAAATGACCAAAGCCCTTTCTTTGTTTACTGGGTGCCCTGTGTGTCCTTTTATTACATTATTGTAAACAGCCCTATGTTATACTTACAACGCTGAGCTTCGTTTATATCGTAAGGCCATTTGAGAAGCTTGAGAAGCTTTTCTCAACCCTTTGAACATTGTGTAATTAGTGTTAGCACAGATGTTGAAGATGTAAAATAAAAGTGAGAGGAGGAAAGCACTAGCTAGGCTCTCGGTGTAGTGGGCTGGTGTGTTTGGATCTGGGACGAGACCCCAGGTCCTCTAAATCCATTTTATCCTCCTCCTTAAGTTCTCCATCTTGATGACATGTGATTTTAGCCGTCCTACCCACCAGCCTCCCCAGCGAATCAGGGCACCGCTGTGAAGAAAATGCAAAAGCCAGTGTGGCAATTCATCTTCATACATTTATCTAAAGGTAGGGGGAAAGCGTTATTACACTGATATTTGATATTATGCTAAATTAGGTCCTCCTTTCGCAATTGTGAGGATATTTGTAATGTCCAAAACCTGTGCTTCATGCAAAAGTGAGCCTTTAGGGTTTTCTACTGTCTCTTTGAATTTCTAAAGGCACCCCCCCCTCATTCCATACACAAATGATACTCCATGATACAATAAGTATGTTGTGTATTGGAATGCTATCAGTATTTCTTTGCTATTAAGATGCTTTTCAAGAAATAAAAAAAAATGTTTCTAAAATAAATCACCTACTCCAGCTTTAATACATTAGCATGTTAATATGTTAATGTTTATTACAGCGTTCAGCATTATAAAAAGTACCTAACTTGTTTGTTTTACCCAAAGTGCAGAGTGACCAGCTGTACTGGAGCCACTCACCACCTTTCCGCTCGACATGAAACTTGTTGAAGGTTATTTTCCCTCATAAACGCAGAAACACTAATGACTCCCTATTAGTGAGCTCTGTGCAGTGTTGGTGTATCCATAGAAACCAGCGAACCGAGGGCGAGGGGGGTTTCGTGCGGGCATGAGGGCCAGATGTGATCCGACGTGAGACGGACGCTGTAACTTATGCTCCAGCGTTTCATCACTTGAATATAAATTCCTTTTTTTCCTCTTCTTTAGTTTGACAGCATTAAATATTACAATGTTCAGTGAAATAAGCAGAATTAAGTACCGACAGCCGCGCTACTGAGTCTCTTTAACGTGTCTAACGGGCTAGTGTAATAAAAGCTGATGGTTAAAAAGCAGTGCTGGTGTTTATCTGGATGAAGCTGCTGTAAGTGCCGCTCTACTATCAGCAGTACTGATAAGCACCAGCGTGGAGAGCTGAAGGGATTGCTTTGAGTAAATCTTTACCCGCTTGGCTGACAAAAAAAAAGAGTCGTTTGTGAATCAAGCTCTTTGTGTTCAAACACCAAGGCCCCCCTCCCAACTCCTCCCGCAGCAAGCCCTCCCGAGTGTGGCTGCCTTCAAGTGGCTCGCCGACACGAGGGAAGTCAAAATACCCAGCAGCACTTGAGTGAAGTGCCAGGACTTCCTGTGGCATGAACCGAAGAGGGTGATGTCAAGAGGCCAGAGAGAGACAGTGAGAGATATGGAATGTTAACTCCATCTTTAAATCTAGTTTAGAAATCCTGTAATTGTGTACCATGCACTGCTGTCAGGTGTGTATCTCCAAAATGGCAACTTTACAGGGACTTTCAGTGGAAGTCAATGTTGTAGCAAGAGGCTAACGTTGTGGAGGAGCTGAGCTAGGACTGCAGATATATATGTCATAATCATGATTAAACTGCTGTCAAAACGATATCTTCAGCACCTTCAGCACAATACATTAGACCATGCTTGCAGGAGACCTGAGGCCTGCATTATTATGCAGTGGATTTCCAAGAACTTCACTGCAGCTATACACAGAACCACTGACACTCAAACAGGAGTCCTAATGAGTCCTCAGATAGGCTGCAGGGGAGTGGTGTGGTAGGCTGTACTCTGGGAGAAGCCTAGCCAGTACACAGAACCAGAACTCATACCACTGCCTCAGGTCTTTTGAGCAAGTTTGGGGTTGACTGTAGTTCTTGAACCTTGCCCTGTAAATTAAACGCATTCATATATGCAGTATTAGATCTGACGTTCGGGATTCGTGGTGCACTTTAGCGTTATTCATGCTGACATCTGCGGCACACTTGCGTCTTTCTCCAAAGCCAAAGTTATTGCCTGCAGTGTGTGAAGAAGGCTTGCCTCCAACCCTGTAAAGTACTTTCAGATGAGCCCCTCGGCTGTAGCTGAAGAGTCTGTGTCTCAGCGGAGTGAATTAGAATGACACGGGGAAATAATATAGCTCTGCAAATCGTTCACAAGACCTCGTTCTCATTAAGCAGACCTGCTTCATGCGACCTGCCTAACCCTGAGACCGAAACCTTACCTGTGACATCACACATCGAACACTGAAAGTTTGAGTCGCCTTTATATTTGGTATAAAGTCTGGTTGTAATAGATGACTGAACACGTGAGCAAACAGCTACGTTTTGCATGTCGAGCGCTAACTCGCTCAGGGGGGTAGGGATTAGACACAGAGCACAACCCTTCTGTCTGTTCCGAATCTAATTATGCCCTTCAAACTGAGAGTACAACTCTGTCACTGTTGACAGCTTGCTTTATGCTGTTAGTGGTGCGGATGCATTACAAAGTCCTTCCCCCAATTGAACCCCTTGTTTGTGCTCCGGTTTCACAATCAAGCCATGTACCCCCCTCAGCCAAACCCCTGCAATCACAGCTCCTCTCATCAGCACAATTACAGTGAGGCAGCATGCGCCTGGGCCATGCGGCTTGGGTTAGGTCCAGCCGAGACTAATGGAGTCATAACATGAAGCCCAAGAGGGGAAAACTGCTGTTTATGCCGCTTTCCTCCCATATGCTACAGAGAGAAGGCAGTTACTGAGCATCTTGGCTTCAGAGTCCACTTGCCAGCAAATAACCGCTATGGGAGTTTGCCCTTTTTGTGCTTACATAGCATCAGGGATGACCTGGAATCATCAAAAAATAGGAACAGACTGACCCTCTACAATCAGCCAGACAATCTGACAATCCTTTCTTTAAAAAGTGATTAAAACACTTGTCTTTACATGTGTAGCTAATTTTGAAGCTTAAGTACCATCTCGCTAAGTCAGTTAACTGATTAAAGCTAGCTTAATAGCTACTTAAGTACCTGAAACACCTACATATGACCAAGCTGGCGAGTGGGACATCCAAATTCGTAAACATTCCTCTCAGATTTGAATGCATTTTGGAATTTGTCGCCATGCTCCACCCCTTCTAAAAGGTGCTCTTTTCCCAGTCTCTCCAATTTTCGAAAGGTTCATTTCTTTCCCTCTCTCATCAGCCCAACGGGAATTTTCCTAATCTCACTGTGGGCTAGTTAGCATAACCCTTAGTTTTACTGCGGCTAATTGTAGGACCTGCATGCTAGGGCTGTACACCGTACAGTGTAAGGGAGTGTAAAAGCTAATTACGCTTCTAACCAGGCCACTCTGCTGAAACAGGGTCAGCGTGCATGTAGTCCAGCCCCCTCATTAACCCACACTTTCTCCCTCAAAGCAATTTCAACTGTCACCAACCCTGTTAATTATTCAATTAAGCAGCTTCAATTAACGAGACTGCCTTTATTGCTCAAGCTTGTTCTAACAGACAAATTAAATTGTAGGGTTCTTTTTATAATCCTCCTGACAGTCAGGTTAAGCCTCGAGAGGAACAGTGATCCAATTCTATTAAACCTACTAAAGCATATTGATTTTTCACACCTCGGAAGAAGTCAAAATCTGAGCAAACGGTTCATTTACTATTCATTTACAGCTAAGGTCGTCGCACCGGCAGCTTTGACCTCATCTGTGGTAGAGCAGATGTGATGTCCCCCAACCCACGTTCTGAGTGTTGATTAAATAGGCCTTGGATAACCTCCCTGCTGTTTGGATAAGAGTTGTAAGTGTGTTTGATTTTCATGTTTGTTCTCACTCGAGAGGAGAGGCTTGGGTTTAATAGGCCCGCCAGCTCTGTGGATACGGCGCTTTACCCTTTTTAATCACTGAGCTGAGAGATGTATGCCTGCTTCACGTCTCAGACTTTGTTATTCAGCATCTGAATGGACTGGGTCAAGAGGTTTCCTGGTGGGGATCCTGCAGAGATGGCTGTTCGCTTCCTCGGCACAGTGCAGCACGTCTAACTAGTCTTTACGAGCCAGGCCTTCAGCCACCACCAGATCAATATATCGCAGTGAGGGGGGGGGGGGGGGGGGGGGTTGAGACCAAGTGGTGCAAGAATTTGAGATCTGTGTGTTTTTACTGACAAACATATGTGAACCATTCTTGGAGACAGATGTGAATGTAGACCTTGATGGCTTTCAGATACTCACGTGAGCATTCACACCTGGCGGAGATCTTTATTTCTAAAAGGCTAAAAAAAATTAAAATTAATAAATTAATTGGTAAAAAAAAAAAATTAAGAACAACCAGCTTCCATAACAATAAAAAACCTTTGTCCTACACTCTTATTCTGCTGAGTCAACTAATCAGCTGATTAACAAGCCCTTCCTCAGTTAAAATGGATAAATTAGAGTGGCCCAAACATCTAAAGTGGGTTCAGGAATTATTGCTGTATTGCTACCTTCAGTGGTGTGAGATGGGGTGTAATAGCTCCTGCCAAGACATCAAGAATTATTCTCATCCCTGTAAATCCTTGTAATTCCTGTGAGTTTTTACACAGCCACAAAATTAGCTTTACGCGGCTGGCATTAGTGGAATATAAGTGGAGTGCGTGGATTTAGAGTGGGATCTGGATTTAGAGAATTGAAAAAAGGAAGAAAACCGGAACAAAATAAATAAATAAACAAACAAACCCAGCAAAAAAATCTTGTGTTGACTTTGGAAACCTATGTCGTAAAGGTCCTTTCCCTCGAGACACTTCAGGACAACTCGGAAAGCCTCAAGCGCGTAGTACAAGCAGAGGGGGCTCCTGCAGGGCTGAGAGGTATCCCACCCCACCCCCTCACCCCAGCAACCCCCTACATCCTCCCCCGCAAAGCCACGGAGAGCCGAGCGCTCAGGAGAAGTTGAACCCTCCAGCTGTTCCTCATTGAGCCTTTACAGGCATGTCTCAGGCCGAGGCAGAAGGAACTCTCGGCCACATGCTGTCTGTAGTCCTACTTGCTGAGGTGCTGCATCTATAAAGTAGAATACAGATGAGTTTTGTGATTTTAATCCTGTAGGAATCTGTAGTGTCCAAAGTTCTGACAGTAATAGTTGTGGTCGTAGTGGTGGTTGGTTTAATGGTTGGTGGTAATGGTTTTCTGTAGTTGACTGAATCCGCTTTATCCGTAATACTAGACCTGTTCAAACAGATCTCACAGTGATGTAATAGCAAAACCTGGTATGGCATTTTTGTTGGCTTAAAAACAAGGCAGATAACCACTAAGATGAACACAACAAAATGTGATACAGAATCATCCTCCTCCGGTGCAATGGTTTCTGTTTGGTTTCGCTGGAACTTTTTATGTCAACTAGGAAAATTGGCGCGTCCCCAAATCATAAATAGCAGTTTTTTGCCTTTTTAAAGTTGGCTGGTCAGTCACTGCTAAAGTTGGGTTAACCGTCATTAACAAGCCCCTCTTCCTACCACTTCTATACTCTGCCACCACAGTCCTGCACTATGACAACATCCCAACATGGGTGTTTGGCCTGTACAATAAAGCTGATGTTAATATTTCAGCTATGGTTTTTAAGTCCAGACATTTGGTCTACAATGTTTTGTTTGAATCGGCCAGTCAAATCTCCCACAATACACCATGGAATTAGGACAGGTGGCGAGAAGGTTCTAGTGCAAGAAACTAGAACTAGGTCTATTCTATTGTGACTTTTGTCACTGTTGTCATTTGCCAAGAAATGCACTGCATCGTCAGATGAAAAAGGCTTCAGGCCTGCGGACAAGCATAGGGTTAAAGTACAGGCCGGACAGGGAGCCGATTTGGACAGAGGGGTGATGTTTATAAACGTGGGTGGAAGCCTTGGGAGCTCTGCTTAGGCTCAGCGAGGCCGCAAGCTGAAACACTTCAGCAAACACCCCGAGAGTTTAAGCAAACACTGCGGCCCAGCCAAGCCAGGCTCAATCATACCACTGCCATCGAAGAGCTTCTTCTGATTTCCAGCCTGTTGACACTCTGGCTGTGTAGTGATTAGTGTATTTGATGGATAATTCCCAAATTTGAATTTATGGTTAAGGGTATTTTTAACATCTTTATCTTGTCCACTCCTCTCTGCTGGGACTGTACTTACATCCTAATTCCACGCCATGCTCTATTTTGGAGCAATGCCTGATGCCTCAGG
The DNA here is from genome assembly GCF_030463535.1 of Salminus brasiliensis. Taxonomy (NCBI): domain Eukaryota; kingdom Metazoa; phylum Chordata; class Actinopteri; order Characiformes; family Bryconidae; genus Salminus; species Salminus brasiliensis. The sequence continues at coordinate 31,671,003 of NC_132894.1, forward strand.
AGGCCACAGAGGGCATCCCGGAGCGTGAAGGATGAGGCCGGAGTGGCTATTTCTGCCTGAGAAGCCATCCGTCACTGCCCTGGATTCACACAATTGAGGAGATGTAGAAGATTTCTACATCTTCCACCTTTTTTTAACTACCTTTAACTTTCATCAGTATATGACTTCTGTCTGATGCAAAGCAACACAGCATCAAGCCAACCCAGCCTCACTGAGAGGATTTAGAGGCTATGTAGTTAGCTATGACTAGCCAAAGTGCCTGAGCAGCTGGTTTCCAGGCTTTATTTTTAGGCCTGGGATGTGCTTTTTCTTTTTTTCTTCCTTTCCACCTTGCTCTTTCTAAATGAGCCGCGTCCTCGTTCAATTTACAGATGCATCACAGGAGTAATTCCTGCATTCCTGACGCCGCCTCTGGGCCAGGAGTAATCCCCATCGCCCCCTAGCAAGGGTTCCACAGGGCTAATATGAATGTAAGCAGGGGAGCACAGTGACAGCGCCTGCAGAAGACACCAATTTAATGTATTGTTTTTTAATTATCACTCTCATTCATTCACCCCAGCACCTCTCCTCCGTCTCTCTCCCTCCCTCCTTCTCTCTCTCTCTTTCTCGCGCTCTCTCTCGCTCACCGACAGCACTCCTTTTATCATCGTGCCAGTCTTAAAGATAATAAACTTTTGCTTAAAGGTAATTACTTAATCTGGACAAACCTGTGTGTTAAGCAGAGCTATTAAGAGCAGGGGCGATAAATCAGTGTGTAGAGGGGGCTGGGTGATTACAGCGCCCTGCAATCAGTCTTGGAGACCCTTGCAGTCCTAAGTACCGAAATTACACAAACAGCATGCTAACAACACGCTGCTGACGGCGGGGCAGGCAGCAGAGGCCCTTCAGAGCCCCATGCTCCATTCTAACCCCCGGCGCTATGATGCATGGACCTTATTAGCGTCCAGCCCAGGCGCGGCTGAAGGACGCTGATAAGTGACCCCTGCTCTGGCCCTTGCCCCTTCAGCTGCAAGCCCAAGTCTGACCTCTTGAATTTAGCATGGATAGCTAAACCACGACTCAGGCACAGATATGCATGGCCTAAAGGCAGCATTGCTGCATATTGCAATTGCAGTATGCACTGCAATACATTAAAGACTCACTTAATGTGGTAAAGCTCAGTGACAAAGATCAGTCTGTATTATTTACACCTAAAATATTAAAAATGAAAACACAGCCATTCTGTAATTAAACAAGTGTAGCATCTCTAAAAAGCTGAAGCCACATACTGAGCTTCTGAATCCGCCAGAGGCCGGTAGTCACCTTGGCACAACCCAGAATGCATTGCAAGACGGGTCCCGGCAGCGCGTAATAGTTGGCATGATGATGTGTAGTTAGGCCACTGGCCAGCTTGTTCCAGAGGAATTTCCTGTCTAATTTCCCCTCCCGCTTCTCTGGGTAAGACAGAATGCCTTTTAATTACAGTGCCTTAGACCGGCCTGCTCGGAGGATCATTACCATTATTGAGCACTTCCTATAAGATGGAACCACTTTAGCCTTTTAGATTCAAGGATTAGGGCTCGGCAAAACAAGAGAGGACTGTGTGTCCTGAATATTCTAACCTTGGTTAACAACAGGACAGACCACTTAGCCTTAGGGGCTGCCATATTAACGTATTTAGGGGCAGATTATGAAGGTTTGGGGTTTTAGCTGAAGACATGTTTGATCAGGTTGATGTCCTCACAGAGAGCAGGAGCTAAAGCTCTCAAGAAATAGACATGCCTGCTTCACATTACAGAGCTGAAGTGACAAATCCCTAAATGTGAGATCAGATTTTCTCAGAGCAGTGTGAACACAAAAAAGCGGGGTATTTTCCAGTCAGATTTCAGGGACTTTCATATGTGCAATATGTGGATGTGAAACTGTAACAGAGGTTCATTCAGACAGATTGACCCTTAGGACCCTCATAAATACAAGTTTCAAACTTCATAATCCATGTGTTGTCATTTAACCAGCCAGAGCTCTGATGTGTCCTGTTTTTTGCAGTGGGTGGTGTATTGGGTCATCCTCATCCTTACGTGGATAAATAGATCATATTATCATATTAAAATTTATGACCTTTAGCTGTCTGTAAAAAATCTAGCAATTTAGCTGCAAGACTTGGATAAGGATGTAAGTTTACATCTTAAATTTACGGTTATGATTTAGCGCTTCCTATCTCCCATCTCTATCTGAGCAAAGACCTACAGCTCTTGAGCGGTGATGAAAAAGCGTTTCGCCCCGCTGTGCTGGTCCCCCCCAGATGTGAAAACAAATGTTATCACCCAAAGACTAATAGATAGCCTGAGTTGGGGAGTGCAGCCCCATGCGGCCCCCTCAGGGAACGGGGCTCACCATAGCAGGTAAACGCCCCTCTTGAACTCTCCAGAGCGCTCGCCTTTTGTTCTCCCAGCCGTGCCTGAACAATGGAGCTGTCCGCGTGATAGAAGAACCTGAGTCCGCGTGATAGAATAACTAACCCAGGCCCGGTCAATCCCTCCAGCGCCTGCTCCGGAGACGGCCACGGGGCGGCCCGGCCTACCCCAGCCCCAGGCCTCCTTAGGGGGGTTGAGCCTGAACGAATGGCCTGACATGAAAAATGCGACCGCTGGAAATAACACTGGTAATGCGGATAATTGAGGCAGCGCACTGATGAATGGTGGTCTGTGGAGCAATGTGGAGCTTTAATGACGCCGGGAAAGGAGGGGTTTAATGCTGTTTAATCTTACTTTTTTATTTTGGTCTCTGTTTTTGTTTTTTAGCTTTTGATGTTTCGGTATGTTTACATTGTCATAAATAATTGACAATGTTTTGTTTGTATTGCGTATTTTTGCACATTTTACATTTCTCCTTCTTAAAAACTCCTAGTTTGTTTCATTTTTCACTTTTCGTTATTTCTAATCAGCCTTTACTCACTTCAAACTTCGTCTTTGTTCTTTTTAACAATAGTATGATTTAGATATGCTAAGTGGGCTGCCTTGATTAAGGTGCAGGGTGGTGTTCCAGGGAAGGACGGCTCTTGTTGCTCTCTGTCATGTTTTGCTGACCCAGTTCTCCACACTCTTTTTCAGGCCTTCTTCAAGTCCCCGCACACACACACCCTGCTATTAGCCCATCCAATAACTCACCCACAGCATTAGTTAAGGGGCATTAACTGAGGCCGGGAGCTCAATGAAGCTGTTTTCGCCAGCATCCACTCAACAGGCCCTGTACACTCCCATACATACACACACACACACACACAGGGCTATTATACAGCTTGCTTGAGCGTCAGGAGTGAAAAATATCCCTTCTGCCCTTTCCATAGGACAGAGAGAGAGTCTCAGCAATTTAGGCCTGTGTTCAATCAAATCAGCGTCATTGTCTGGTGTAGCGCTGCAGCTGCTGGAGTTTTGTGAAGTGGCGGAGCTTTAATAGGAAGCTTTTCTGCTAAAAGGTCAGATTTGAGCGGTCCTGTGCGAAGCACCCATTTTAAGCAGGATGAGGGGCAGAGCTGGGGTACGTAGCCTCTCCAGGTTGTGTGTTGTTGTTGTTGTTTTTTTTTCAACAGCTGTGCTGCGTTATTGTTGCGCTTTCTGTGTGTCAGGTGTGTTTTATGGTGTTTTCGCATCAATTAAACCCGACCTGGGGCATTTTCCATGACAAATGCAGTCAAGAGCGAGGATGACTTCACAGGCGGGGCCTGCAGCTCTGGGTCCAGCACTCACCATGTATTATTTTACACAATACAAACACAAAAAGTATGGGTTACATTATGATAGCCAAGACAGTTATGGACTTAGCATATTAAAGCCTAACCCTGAAATTTAATATCACACATGAAAATATTTGCTATAATTAAAGACCTTTATTGTCAAAAAGCTGGGGTCAGCCATGCTACAGCACCCCTGGTGCAAAGAGAGGTAAGCGCGATGCTCAAGACCCCAATATTAAGAAAGTTGCTGTGAGAAAATTCACATTATAAGGATATATAAGGATAAGTGTTGCCAAACTTTTGATGGTGTGTTTTTGAGCAGACTCACAGAGCGAGAAAGAGAGATAGAGAAAAGCACCATATCCTGACTTTTGGTCCAGCCTTGTCCATCATGCTGTTATGATGGACGAGCTACGGATCAGGAGAGAGGAGTGGAAGAGAGAAAGAGAGAGAGAGAAAGAGAGACATACATAGGAAGAGATGGATGGATAGGGAAAGAGTGCTGACTCACAGCAGTGTCGAGCATGTGGGGCCCCTGGAGGCCCTCTGTGGGCACCTCAGGTATAGATAATGATCCGTGCCTCTGACCCCTCACCCCCCTGCGAGTCACCCGCTTTCTCCTGCCGCGTAGCGCGACATTCCAAGAATTTTAATCCAATCCAGAGACGCTCTCTGCTCCTCTACTCCGGGGAGAAGTATGTCAGCCCTTTACAATTAGGCCTGAGTGTTAGGACTACATTCACATTACAGGCAGTAAAGACAGCAGTGGTCCTCTCCACCCGTACTAAACGCATATAAACGCAAGCTATATCTGGGACGCTTTTGGTGATTGGATCTGTGTGTAATTTAAAGAGAAGGCAGTCAGTGTCTGCATATGTATTGAATGATAGGCCTACAGACATGAAAGCTGAAAATCTGTTCAATTGTAATGGACAGATTGCAGTTCTCCCACCGGTTTGTAATTTGTAACCCTTATTTTTTTTATTCGCTAAGCAAATTAACATCATCATTTTTTCCTTTACCAGTAAGATTCCTGGAATGCTCTGCAGAACTTCTACAGAAAAGCTTGTGTTAGGGCTGTTTTTCATTACCACTCTACTAGACTGGTTTAAAGATGTATATCTACATCGAACCCCGAGATGGACTGGTTCTCTGTCCAGGCGGCATTCCTGCGGTTCGCCCAGTGATTCCAGGTAGGCTCCGAACTGGCCGTGACCCTGACCAGGGAGAAGCAGATGGGAAGATAAGAACAATGAATGAATGACTGAATCTACATCAAAAAGTACATGCGTAAATACACTAGCCTAGCACATACTAGCACAGGCAGAACCGCAATATGCATTTACAAAGGACCTGAAAATAACAATCAGTTTACTAACGCTGAAGCTAAGCCCACAAAGCGTCCACTGAACCATCTGTAAACTTTGCACTCCTGATGCTTAGCAGCAAAACAGTGGAGCTGTGAACGAGCTCAGGGCGGAGGAAAACATGACGGCTCTGTGATGAAGAAATGGTCATCAAGCCATATTCATAAATAAGAGTTCTTCACCTCAGCATCAAAACGAGAAAAAAATTTGAATCTCGTGCTCCTCACTGCGTGATTCTCCCACGGTTTGCGTGAATGCATATGTATGTACGAGGAAGACTAGCAGCTTTTGAGATTTTAGATGCACATGGTCCATAAATTGCACATTAAGGCTTCGGTGCCAGTTTGGAAAATAACACACTGGCAGAAGTGCAGAATTTCTCCTGAAACTGAGACACCGCAAAAGGCTTAACATGTCAGGCCCACTGCTCCTGCTGAAAAAGACCGTCAGAACCGATTAGGATTAAAACCTGATGGTAGGTTTACCATCACTGGCTTCTTGTAGAGCACCTTTAGATCCCATTAGAAGCCGATCAGACCAGTCAGAGGTCACCTGCTGAATGCAGCCTCATGTGGGTGGTGAATCAATCAAAATACCGTTATTAAAAATGAGAAACCATTCACAAACTACCAGCATCCTCTAAAATACTTAAATAAATAAATAAATAATAATAAACAAACAGATCTACAATAATCACAACTTAAAGTCCTCACCAAAAAAAAAAGAAGGCCAAAACCCCACATTTTGGGCTTGGAGCGGGTGGTGGGAGGTGTTGTGCTAATCATGGAAGGCTCATTGAGGCAGCTCTGGAAAAAAAAACTAAAAAAGTACTATGATGACTTTGAAATAGAATACAGTCTCATTAGTAAGGAGAGTGTGTGTGTGTGTGTGTGTGTGTGTATGTGTGTGTGCTCTGCTTAGCAACTTTTTATACCAAGCAAAGCTGTTGCGTTTACAGTCAGCCTCGTTTATATTAGCTGGGCATTTTCTTCATTATGACTCCTTTTGTGGGGCTTTTTTATTTGGAACGAAAGAGGATCAAAATCGACGCTTTCCTGTAATAAAGCCTCTCCTGGCTCGGGATAGCCCATTAAGCCAGAGCGGCCTTCATTAGCTGTTGTGATAACAAGAAACCGCAGTTGATCTTTAGCGCGGGCGAGTTTGTTTTTTTAGTGCCAGGAAAGCGCAGCTCTCGGAGTCTTAAATTCTTTACAGAGCTTTGTTTCTAATTAGCGTCTCTGTTCCTGTAACCCCTCTGCTTTTCTTCTCGCTTTATGCCATGAGAACATTAACACTGCTGTTCCACGCCATCTCCATCACAGACTACCCTATAAGAACAAAGGCATTGGGACACACCTCTTAATCAGCGAATTCAGGTGTTTCATTCAGTCGAGCTGCTAGCCATGCAGTCTGCCTTTACACACATTAGTGAAAGAATGGGTGGTTCTAAAGAGCTCCCTGAATTCTCATTTCTCCAATACGGCAACTTTTACAGGAGAGGGGAAAACCTTCTTACCTCAGTGGAAGAAGATTTTAGTCCAAGTCATTTTGGAGCATTTCTATTGGTCCATTCATCATCAACAGAAAAAAAACATAAGGTACAGCCAAAATGGAGATAAAAGGATTTTGTGTGACAGCGATGACGTTGTAAGATTGGTGTTATGTCTGATGTGGATTTGTGGAGGGGGGTCCAGGCACAGTTGCAGCGTGTTGTGTATGTGTGTGGAGTGTAAGGGCAGTGTATTTGCAAGGACCTGGCAATACGATGCATATCCTGGTACAGGGGTAACGATTCAGTATATTAACGGTATATTGCGGTACTGTAGGCAATATTATATAGTTTGCAAATTTTTAAAAATTTAATTTTAGGAAAACTGTCATAGTATACATTAAACACCATCATTTGCATAATTTACTTTTTATCCAATCAGAACAGTGGGATCTGAAGAAAGACAGAGTTTAAACACAACACTAATTGAAGTACTGTCTGCCAACACTCTTTACATGTAGACTGTCCATTAAAAATCACTACTGTGTTTTTGAGAATCGATACGATATTTCAAAACATAATATCGTGATACTTTGATATATAGCAGTATTTTCTTGCACCCCCAGTGTGTGTGTGTGTGTGTGTCTGTGTGAAAGAGCTCACTGTGGAGGGATGTGTTGCCTGGCTGTGGTTGCGGCACTGGAGCTGGGCAGAGGAAGGCTTCTCCCCGTGCTGTCAGCCCCGCTTTGCGTCCAGGCCGCAATTCTCCTTGATAGCGTCCATCATTCGCGCTAGTTCAAAGAGCCTCTAGCTGCAGGTCTTTGTCAAAAGCCCAGTTGGATATCTTTTATGTTTGAGATGTAGGATTTCTTAGGATGACTTTGATTATTTATTTATTCCACTTCTCTTGTGTGATAGTGCCAATATTTTACACGAAACTGCTCGGGCCTGCTCTGAGACTCAACTTACTTTATTGTAGAGCTTTCGGCTTTGAAATTTATTTTCTGAAAAGTCCTGCTCTTTTTTTTTTTTCTTTTTTTTTTTTTTTTTTCATTTTTTGAAGTTTCTTACTCCCTCGTTCCCTCTCTCACAGCCTCTCTCCCCCACTCTCTCTCTCTCTCTCTGTCTGTTCCGCAGGCCCTCACCACATCTTCCCAACTTTCCATACACCGATCCCTATCGACGTGCGTCACCATGAAGGCAGATACCACTACGAACCCCACGCCCTTCATGCCTTGCATGGGTAAGTCCTGCAGTCTTCTCTCCTTTACTGTATGAATATTGAATTGACTTAAATTCTACCCATTTTTCCCCCTGAAATTGACTTCTAACATTTGTGTGGGTTCATGTAGCAAAAACATGACATTTACATTAACATTTCTTTCAAAATCTTCAAAATAGTAGCAATTCTATTACAATTTTAAATGCAATGTAAAGAACAACTTTTAGACTTTTAGACATTATGTTATATATATGCCAAATAAATGTCAGCCACTTCTTTTGTTTGCCTGGAAAATAAATTTGCTTCCCTACATCCGTCATGCCCCAATATGAAATGGTGGACTAAACCAGGAGTGGAGGGCAGTATGGTAAAAATATTACATCACAATATTTAAAGACAATTTCATAATACGCAATATTTTTTAGATATTTTGACACACAGACAGAATGTGCATCACAATAAGAATTTCAGAATTTATCATACAATAAAACACTGTTGCTATTATTATTTTTCATGTAGAGGTGGGACATGCGGCAATCAGAGTGGCTACATTTCTCTGATGTACATCCTTACAAACAAAAACCTTCAGACTTTAGTTAACAGTTTTGGGTTGATTTATTTTTTGGGATGCTGAGCAGACACAACTCGATTTCATTCTTGGAACACTTTTTTATTCAAATCAGCAATATGTCTTCCCAAAAATGAATCCCAGCACTCCGAACACTTTCGGTCTCCCCTACAGGGTGTGATTTTCCAAATGCAGGCCAGTTAAATATCAAAGACAGATGAGGGCTTTGTGATCATGTCAGTAAAGCAGAATGTTAACATTTGCCCTCCAAATCCCTCTTCCTGTGCGACGATTGGAGATACTCAGGCGTTTGGCATCCGCAGCCCAGAGAGAAAAATGTCCTTTGACATGCTCTTCCCATTAAAAGGCTTTTGCGTTTGAGTTTAATCAAGTGCAGAATGCGCTACACACAACATTAGTTACCTACCTAGGTCACAAGAAGACAATACTCTACACCCCCCTCCCGTTTCCCTCTTTCAGCTGTGAATGCTCTTAGTCTAAAACAGCTTCCCAGGCCATGGCGGTAATCTAGGGTAACCTCCAGACCCATGTAGTTCCGTGCGTCCCATATGAATTTTGAAACGGGGGCTTGGGGTTGTAAAAGCCGAATGTTAAGTGGGCCAAACTAGTTTCGGAGTTGGAAGTTACACTTGGCTGTTGTTGCTGTTGTTTATTTATTTACCGCACGTTCATTTCAACTTAGAAACCTATTTTCTAGGGTCTGCTGGCTCCGAGCTAGGTTTTATCTTAAGGAAAAGACTGAATAAATCAATAGAATTCCAGAAGTTGTGTTCTTACATTTTAAATTCACAGATTTGATGGTGATACATACGGTGTGCCTGGTAGCAGCCAGCCTATTCATCATACACAGTGGCGAGTATGGGGTGGGGGGCGGGGGGACCTGTCTTACTACTCGGCCACCTTGATTAATGTGATTTGATCTTGACAGTGCACCCCTAATTCATCAAGACCTTGATCTAGCTGTCTTTCCCTCTGCCTGTGCCAAATTCATCTAATTACAGGGACATTGTGCAGCAAATTAAGCACGGTGTCACTCGTGGCACGCTGAGGCACTTTGTTACAGTGTGTCAGAGGGCAGCGCTCTGATTGTCTAACATGACATCTCTGTACAGTGCGCTTTATCATTGTTTGCATATACCATAATGAGGGTGCTGGTTATTTTGTCAGAGCTGTCATGTGAGCTGCGGCAGAAAACTTCCCTATCCCCCCCCCCCTCCTTTTTTTTCCCGGTACGACGAGCGATACATTCGCTGTCTCTCCGACTGGCTGGGATGACAGCGGACGGGGCGATTCATCTGTGGAGCAGAGCAGGCACTGTGGGAATTCTCGCAGCGGAGACAGAGAGGGCCGGGGGCTACGGAACGAGCCACCCACTTGTCTCACTTGCTGACACACACACGTCGACACAAACTTCCCCAGCCCTCTGCGCAGCTAGAGCTAGTGTCAGAATGCAGCCAGCGCTAAAGACATCACTTTGAACTGAGGAAGGAAATGCAACGTGATGCCTGACAGAGTGCTCGCTGTTCTGACTCCAGACCTGTAGTTGCCCTGTCTCAGATATGGTCCTAAGAGCAGTCAAGCCATTTTCCTCACTTTCTCCAATTGTACTCAGTTAGCCAAAACATGTTTGGGGTCGAAGGTTTGCTCATACACTCATACACTCATACACACACTGTTAGCACACCCTACAATACATATCAATAGCAAAGACCTTTAATTAGATAGATCGACCAGTTGTTGTAAACATAATATACAGCCAAATGTTTGTGGACATCCGTTCTAATGAATGCATTCAACTGACACAGTTTCACTCATTGCTGACACATACATCTTGTCTAGTCCCTGTACAGAAGTACTGGCAATAGAATAGGACTCTCTGCAGCAGATAAAAAAGAACCTTCTGGGACCATGCCTAATGCCAGGCGTGGGCTAGAGGGGTTCCATGAGGGCCCACAACATGCAGTGTAGCAACTATATGGTGTATTTGTTTATATTTATAATTGAGTAAACAACTGTAAATATATAGAGAGAGAACCTCCTGATAATGTCTTGGGACGAGAGTCCATCTCACAACTTACAGACTGTACCATAGGACACCTTCAGAGGTCTTGTGTAGTCCATACCTTGATGGCTCGGAGCTGTTTTGACAGCACGAGAGGACGGTCGAGCTGCAAGGCTAATGTACTGTAATTAACATGTAATGGGAGCTTCCACTCTACCAAAGACAATAGTATTCAGGCCTCAGGATGTCTGCTGATGTGAAGAGGTCCTACAGTGTCAGAAAGCACATTAGCAACGTTGTCTGAGAGCTTACTTAACAACTTAATTTGTGGGTATAAGCTCCCATTACTTGATTACGTGATTCTACTTACTTACTAACGTGTTATATTACATTAGCCTTGTAGCTCCATTAACTTAACAAGACTTACCAACACCATGCCTTATCTGTTGGACTACAGCTAGGCTAACAGGAAATTTGGTCACTTTCATTCCAATAAAATAAACATTAGTGATAGGTTCTTATACATCTCAGCTTACGTTATCCCTTCAAAAGCAAAAACGCTATTGGCTAAGTGACAGTTGCACATGTGGCACACAGGAGCTGGAATGTGGTGGTTAGATGGAAGCTCCATGCAGCTCGTAAGAGGGCATGTCTGAACAGATTGTGATTAGATATTATTCACCTATAGCTTCAGACCAGTGAAACGTTTTGCAAAACTGCTGCATTACATGGAAAAACAAGCACATGCCCCCGGAAAAACAAAGATCCTTAATGTCCCGATCTGTATCAATATGCAAGTCATCAGTTTCTAGTCCATACAGTTGTCTTGTTCTGTCGATTCAGATTCCTGAACGTTTTATACTATACGTGATGGAAAAGTGTGTCTTTGTATGTGGATGACCTACAGCAGTACAGTGAATGTACCGTGGGCCTGTGGAAGTCAAAATGTCATTTATCTAAAACACAGCAGCAGCCCCAGGGTATAGACAGGTCTCTGTCACACTGTAATTCATCTCAGTTACACACAGACACCCACACACTCAGCGTACAGCACATACAGATAAACCACAGGCCAACAGTTCGAAAGCAACACTAACTCTTTACATACTTTTTTGCATAGGATAACTATTCTTACATTCTGAGCAAAGTAAATCATGAAGCTGCTTTGGTACAACTTAGGGACAGGCTGCTGTATGCTTTTGTTCTGTGCTAGCTGGCTCAATAACACCAAAGGACTTGGGCTTGCACAGATGAACCAGACCTTTACTGTAGTCAGACTGTCATAGTTGAGAGCATGGATTTATTAGGAGGAGAAACCCTGACCAGTTTTATTTAGTGAAGCACTGTGACATCCAGTAAACCATAAGCCACAGGACAGAGTGACAGCAAGCTAAAAGGAAATGCTAGAAGGTTACCTAGCTATCTAGATGTCTTATTTCGGCTCTGCTCCTTTTTTCTAAAGGGGAATACTGCCCTGTGCAGCCTTTGTTTGACTGAATTAAATCTTGGATAAATAACAGAAACTTTTTTCACGACCTGAATGATGTGCTATACCATTACCATGACAGCTAACAGAATGGAAGTACAAAAGTTTACATACACTCATCTTAGACATGAATGTCATGGCAATATTGGGCATCTGTTGATTTATTTCATTTGTTCTTTCACTGGGGCAGAATGAGAATGGGTTCAACCCTAAGAACGCAGTACATTTCACAAGGCATTTAGCAGACAATTTACCAGCTATTAAGCACGTTTGTGGTGGCTACATGCTCTGGGACTGTGGTTATCTGACGCGTAACAACAGCTGAAGCCTTTTTGGTGCTGTACGGAGACATATTTTAAAATGCTCATTAGAGAATTACATACAGGAGGTTTTCTATTATAATAAAGAACCATTTAGACAGACAACGAACGGTTTAAGCATTCAGGAGGCTGTAAATTGATCCGGTTGTATATAGAATACAACCTTTTTGTTGTGTAGATGTCAGTAAACCCATTGATTGTTGTGTGTAAACTTTAAAATCCCTGCATATTCTTCAGTACTCCTGTCCTGCAGTGTATGTGCACATACTGTATGAACTTCTTCCAGAATTCTCATGCACATGATTGAGCATGTCCGCACAGTGCACCCAATGCTCTGAAATACATGCCCATGATTCAGACGCCCCGCGGGCAGTCTGGTATGTGCATCCGCACGCCCACAAATTCAAACCCGGACTCACCCACACCCACACTGCAACATAATAGCACGATGGCGAATTCTCTTGACCCCTGCAGAGCTTGTGAATGGGCATTAAGGCCGAGGCACCAGCCTCCATTACCCTGAGTGGCCAGACAATGGGTGCGCGAGGGCACCTGACTGCCTGGCACGCAGCGAAACAGGTGCGCTGCCCATCTGCTGGGCATGAATGCTAACACAAACACGGGCACCCACAACAATGCCCCCGTCACAGGAGTCTGGCACCGCAGCCCGTCCTCAACAATGGCCTAGCATCTCCCAACGCTGAAGAGCGGGGGAATGAATAGGGAAACAACCCCACTTTGTAGCTATGTTGTTATTACACAGGGCAGCATTATGACACGGATTGTTTGCTGACTGTCAAAAACGGAGCTGTTTGTCTACGTTTTAATTACAGCGTGCTTCCGTTATTGCTCTTAGAGGAAAATATCAGATATTAGGTAATGTCTACTACCAAAAATGCAGCAATTAAACCTCATCAAAAAAACCCTCAGACCACTTATTCCACAGCCCCTTAATGGACTTGCTCAACCCCTTAAACTGCAAAGACTCATATGTGGGCCCAAATAACTACACAACATAACTCAGATCACAGTAAGTAACAGGAAGAGAGCTCTTTTTATGGCTGTAAAAAACATACTTTAAAAGTTTCTTTAGAAAACCACATACAAGAGGTGAGTAAACACTAATATTAGAATTGATATGAACAGCATTCATACACAAAATAGTGTTTTTCCAGATTTGTTCGTTACAACATCTCCAAAGCTCTCCTCATGACAGTCTAGTATTATTTATAGTTCTCATCATATCAACACCTGGTTTGGTAAATAAGTGCTTAATGAGGGCAAATCAGGTGAGCTGGTGATGGACTTGAACTCATTCCTGCTGTGCTGGCTGGACTGGGGCATCCAGGAGAAACCTGGAACCAAGCTTTATTCTTCAGACTAGCTCTCAACAACATGATCTCTACTACTGTGCTTTTTCAGAAAGTGAAATTCTTGTTCCTTTTTACTGCATTAATGTTTACCTGTATCTGTTCTAATAGGTTTCTACAGTAAAAACTTTAGTATTGCTGAAATAAACGCCTTAAAATAATGTGCTTATGTGCCTAAAACCTTTGCCCAGCAGTATATATACAACCATTGTACATAACTACATAAATATAAAGATAACTCAGAGAAATATTATCAATGAAATATTGTATTTCTGAATGTTAACATCGTAGAGGAAGGAGAAAATGTACAAATATTTAATTTCAGCTCATTTATGACCATTTCTACTGACAAGTTAATCATTAAAATGCTCATAATATCAAGCTGCTGTTTCCAGTGGTTTCACCAAACAAAGGTTTGAGCCTTGATATGCTTCACAGTGTCAGCACTGATTCATTTATATGAATTACTCTAATATTAATAAGTGAATAGTATTGCATGGCATTTAAGGGTTTAACAAAGGTATCAGTCCGAGCTCGTCAGTCCAAGCATACTGTGCTCATTTGGACCTGCTGAACTCCAAGCCCTAGGCCTCTAAGCTTCTTTTGGCTCCGGCATGGATCCCCCCTCCACCCCTTCACACCGACCCTAGCCCGGTGCATTGTGGGAGCCGTATGCCATAACTCCTGCTGGAGGTGAGAAATCAGTGGTTTCTGAGGTCCCGCATTCCCCCGGTTCCCAGCAGAGCTGTGCTTCTGCGCTCAGCCTTGTGCACTTGAACCATCTAAAAATGAGAACCACTCCACAGGCTAGGCTTTAAATTTTTACAAATGTGCATATTGCATGACTTATTTAGCTGTACTCAGGCTGTTTGGTCTGCTTTGTAGTTGAAGCCTGAGTAAGATGTTCGGTTGTAAATGAGGCGTGCCTGCTGCCAGACAAAAGCCGTGATTGAGCTCCGACAGGCAAACTGAATCACTTTGGTACTTTCAGATGTGGTACATGATGAAGTAATGGCCTCTACATGAGCTAGGTCGTTGATATTAGTATGTAGCATTGTTTTTTTGCTGCATTTTGGAAATTAATATGAAGTGAAGAGTTGCTAAGCAGTGAAGAGTTGGAAGCATTTTTGTGTATCCAATGACGTCACAGGGAATAATTCAAAACACTGTTTAGGAAATGCCTCTTGCACAACACTCTCTTGTTTAGCTGTCATTTTCCAGCTTTAAAAATCAAGCCACTGAGTTGTTAAAACAGGGTGGAATATAGCGCAAGTGCTAATTAGTTACTGGCCGTGGACCAGTTTAATAAAGTTTAATGATGTAAGTTGTAAGTGGAAAACATTAGCGCAATGATTTGGTTCATCGATACATTGTGTCTACTGTGTCAGACACACTCCATTAATCTGGACGAATTCCAGAAAAGGAGCTGAATGTCATCATCCTACAACGCTATGGTGAGGTCACTGAGGGGCTTTCAACCTGGAACCTTGCCTTTTCTCTCATGTCTCCTGGTTGGCGTTCAGAAGAGATGAAACAGCCTGTAAAAGCCTGAGAAGGCTGATGGAGTGGTCCAGCTGGAGTGATCAGTAGTGGATCAGAGGTTTGCCCTTGTGAAGACAGATAAGATCACCCTGAAGCCAGGTCTGTTAGATCAGAGACTTATGGAAGACTTAAGGTTAGTGCAGAGTTGTAGTCTGGAGATGACGCTCGTCTGCAAGACTTTGGTGGAAAGGGGGCATCTGGCTTGTCTCTGCCCAGAACAGTAGGGTCTTTATGGGTCCAAAGATCTGCAACTGACC
Organism: Salminus brasiliensis; assembly: GCF_030463535.1. Taxonomy (NCBI): domain Eukaryota; kingdom Metazoa; phylum Chordata; class Actinopteri; order Characiformes; family Bryconidae; genus Salminus; species Salminus brasiliensis. The sequence goes on from NC_132894.1 coordinate 31,686,359, forward strand.
CAGAGAGAGACTGGCTTCTGGACAAGCCTGGCAATCTGTGGCCAATCAGTGGAACGCAAGTTCTATCTCAAAGCAGTTCAAGAAGAGAATCAAAGATTAAAGCAACTAACGCTGTGTTGGACCAGTGTGCCACTGGACTTTGGATCCTTGGCAGGAATTCTCAACCTAAGTCAAGATGTCAACTCTTAATAACCTGGAGCATCTTCAGTTTCAAAGAAAGACTCCCCCCTTCTTTACCTCGCTTGCCTCAACATTGCTGCTGATTTGGATGCTCTAAAACAGAGAGCAGTTGTGAGGGAATCTATGCAAAATCAATGCAGCTGTTTTTTTGTCCTAATTTCCGAAGGAGGTCTTGACGAAAGGCTCGCTTGCGCATGAGTACTGTCAGTGGCACTGTTGGGTTGGACCACTCCGCCTTGCACTCTGAAAAGCTAATAAAACGGCTGGGGAAGACATGCAGGCCTAAAAGGGGCAGTTTCTTTCAACCCAAGTGAATGTCCCACTGCTTCTTTGTGTGGTCTGGGAATAATCAAAAAAGACTGGTGGGGTTGAAAATCAACCATGGCTAAAGAAAGAAAGGGGGAGTTAAAAAAAAAAGAAAGAGCCAAGCGGCCGTGATCCCTAGCTGCTGAGATATTTAACTACAGTGTAGTCATTTCCTTTCAGGCGGAGGGAGCTGAGACTCGCCTGCTTTGTGTAATGAAGTCTGGCATCCTCTCACTGCACTTCATACTGCTGAAAGCTCTTTTGCTTTTGCTATCTAAAGACCAGGCTTCGGAAAGGCACGTTCTTAGAATAAACTACCCTTAACCCAACGGCCCAAGAAAAAGACGTTATGTCAAACATAATGTAATTGAATCAGGGTGCTCGAGAGAGAGAGAGAGGGTTTCACAATCGGTGTTAGCGTTGCCCAAACTGGCTGATAAGGGTAAACCGTAACCAGATCCGCAGGCAGCTTGGCTTTTCTTTCTGGATATTTAGCTGTGAAACGCCCACAGGAGGGTGAAATCATTGGGAAATGGTAACCCTCTGTCAGGCAACACACCGTGGCTTTGTTCCAGATTACGAATAAACACCTAGTGCTGTTTACTGACGAGTTGTGCCTTTCTTACAATGGAGTGGGTATTTGTTGCTGCAGGCCTTAGCTCTGATGTAAAATTATGTTTTATAGTATTAATTATTATTAAAAAGTCTCATCAGTCCATATCCATACACAATGCAGCCCATTCTTTATACACCTTTACGCAATTACCTGATGTGTTGCACTGAACTCAGTGGTGGTCTGATTGTTTTAGTCCTGTCTGGATACACTTTTCTGGGATTTTTCAGACATGTGGCTTGACATTGCAAAAATAAAGAATCTTCAATGTTGTTTGCAATTTTTGACCTCATACACTTCTAAAAATTAATGTTCTACAAAGGGTTCTTTGAGCAATTCCATAAAAGAACCATAGAAGAACGCATTTACTTGGTCTGGGTGGTAGAGCACTGGAAGAGAAGTAGAAGAAGAATAGAACCTAAGGTCCTTTAGAAAAGCCAGATCCTTTTGGCTGATTAAAGGGGCATGATCTTCATGATCTCAGCTGCAAATCAAAACCTGAGCAGTCAAGTAGAATGTTTCTTCCTCCAGCAACCGTCTTGCCTATAACGGTATCTACTCCCAACGGTTAGGTGCCATATCACACCAGCCCCTCTGGGCATGTAACATAGTCATAGGCTTGTGTGCCTTGCAGTGTGGGTGCTCTACCCAGTGAGCTTCACCTCATGACTGCCCTCAGTCTCAACCCCAGCCCAGATCCCAACACAATAAGACCAGCAGACATGATATCATGCTCTTTCATGAACCGGAGAGACACAGCAGATCAGACTACATGAGACGAGTTGGCGCTCATTCAGGCAGAGTCTGGAGTCTCTCTGCTGGGTTTATGCAGTGAAAATCGCCTCAGGCCCAGGAACCAAACCCTATCCATCATAACCCTAACTCCTCACAAGAAGCGCTCCTTGGAGAAATTTCCCTGGCGCATTGGCTGCTTTTTGATTTTAGAAGCTTTGGCTTGAAGGGGAATCTGGAGTGATTTGGAATCAGTGATGTGCAGAATAGTGATTCTGGTTAGAGATGTCCCGATTAAGTTGTTGGTTTAACCCAATCTTGATTAATCTGCCAATGCCAAATCTAATCCAATATTTGTATTTTTGTAGTTCACAGCATTACAGTTAATTAAACCAGTCCAGTTTTTGTAACCCATGCTGAGTATTGTAACATTTTCATAGTAAATCTTCTCTGTGCTTTTTGGATGCTTCAGATGCAGCCAGTTTATGCATAATATGATAAAAGCTGATATTATAAGCCCTTACTAAAGATCAGGACAACTTATCAGTAACACAGATCTCCGTATTTCTGATTATTTTACTGATAGCTGATTTACTGGTGTTGTTTGCCCTTTTGTCTTTATTTCATGATTTATTATGAAAGGTAGTGGTTGTGATTAGCATTATTGACCACATTTCCTCTGTTCTCTCCCACAGACCACCAGGATTAGCGGGCAGCCCGGTCATCTCCGATATCTCACTGATCCGACTCTCTCCAGGAGGGACGGGCGAGTCACCCTTCAGCCCACCGCACCCCTACGTCACCCCACATGTGGAGCACTACCTGCGCTCGGTCCACAGCAGCCCCACGCTCTCCATGATCTCAGCCGCCCGGGGCCTCAGCCCTGCAGATGGTGAGCAAACAGGGACAACAAGATATATTGTACTTCTGGATGTAATATTCGCATTAGCATTAGCTACACAGCTAAAGAACCTTGTATCTGCATCATAACCATCTGGGTTATGGCTGTGCTGGGTTCCAGATTATTCACATCAGGATCCGACTAATTATATTTTTACATGATACAAAATTTAAGAAGCTAAAATGTATATAAATTTATAAACTTACACAAGTAATGTCACTTTTGCACAAAAACTCTTATCTCCATGTTTCCATTGTTTGCCAAAATGTGAATTTGGCAGTTGTTCTTTATTGTGTCGTAATTTCAGGACAAATGAACCAATAGAAATGTTTCAAAATTAGCTGATGTAAACATGACTTCCATTTAGTTTTTTTTCTGTAAGGTTGCTATTTTGGAGATGCAATACGATATGGATGAGGACAATAAAAATAATGGATTTCTACAATAAAAATAATGGATTTCTACAATAAAAATAATGGATTTCTACAATAAAATAATGATAGTAATAATAAAAAAAAAATAGTAATAAAATAATAATAATCGTTCTGTCCGTCAATCGGTCGTTTGTTAGGTCTCATACCCCTGAAACACAAAAACCAGACACAACACTCTCTGATATTTAAACACTCTTTAATTGAAAACCTGCTTGAAACAAACACCCCTGTTTGACTGTAGAACTCCATGAAAGGGAAACTCATAGGTGAAGTCCTGCAACTTCTCCTTTGGAGGTCACGCATGTTGGGGAGCGTGAGGAAGTGAAAAGGGTGAAAAGCGACCTGGCAGAATTCTCCCTGACGTGCTGACACTTCTCTCTCCACAGCTGAATTACAATAACAGGTTGAGGCGAGCAGGCCAAATAGCAGGCCAAATAAATCACCTTTTACAGTCTGTCAACAGTAATGTGTCTGCGCTTTTAAAGTTAAATAAGCAGCGCACTGGAGATCCCGACAGCGATAAAGCTAGAATAGCGGAGAGAGAGAGCGAGAGAGACTGTTTTAACTTGAATGAATGCAGATCGGCAGACGTGGCCTTGAATGTGAGATGTTACTTGCGGATACAAGTAACTGCCCCTGTTCTGAATCCAGCCCCAGCTATTCAGGACACTGTTATTGTTGGCTTTTATTTTAAGCGCACATTTATTTCTCCACTGTAATATATAGAAATAATAGGTTCGGAAGTAGATTGTGGATCGTTTTTGACCAGGGGTCGTTTCGGTAGAGCGTAAATTGTGCTGAGCTATTTCCATAGCAGGACAGAGCAGGACTACAGAGAACACTCCACAACTTCTCAGCTTTATGTCCAGAATACAAATTCTCTTCAGACATCCCACCCTGCAAAACACACCACCCATACTTTAAGCAGTAGCCTTCGCTGACACAGATGTGCAAGTGCACACACACAGCCTGTCTAGTCCCTTTAGAGAAATATTGCTGGAGAACCTATTTAGGTTATTATTAATTAGAGCATTTCTGTTGGTCTATTCATCCAAAATTATTTACAGCTACAGAAGTTATGTTATACATTTTCATTGGACAGCAGCTATATATATATATATATATATATATATATATATATATATATATATATTCTAATACAACTTTAAGCAACTCTACTGGATGCTTGACCTCATCACAAAGGACATTCATAGAGTAGCAACAGAGTAGCACAGCTAGTTTAAATGGCATTATTTCTGACCCTTATTAAATGATGGACAGTGAAAGAGAGGTCTGCTGTACAGTCCGCCGCTGAGAACACTGACAAGTCTGCTTAGCACAAAGGAGACCAGTCGAGATGCTCCCTGTGTCACTCTCACTACAGAGGATTCCCGCAACTTTCGGTAAAGGTGGAATGTCTGTCTACAACTGTCTACCTACATTTTGGTGTGAAAAGGACAGGCACCTCTCTGAAGCTGTCTCCAGCAAAGGAATTCCAGCAGAATCACAGCGGGGTCCTTCATTTCTTTCACCATAACGCAGCGCACATGAAAAGGAGAGTTAGACACGGGAGAGAGAGAGCTGGACCTCAAACACATTTAGAACTAATTGTCTGTGAGAAATCCGTGGAAATGTTTTCAAGGTGTACGAGGCACCCTTTACACACACCTATGCGTGCACGCAGACACTAACACTCACAGGCATGTTTCTGAAAGCGTAGCAGAAGCTCCAAACACTCACTATTCAGGGCTCACTGTATGGAAATATGAACCATATGGGGAGGTGCTTGTGGCCTGTGTAGAGCAGCTTCCACCCTTTCAGTCTTATTGCTCCTGACACTTAACAGAATTTTACTGAGTGCAGATGTTAACACTGACCCGCTGTTACAGCACTGCTTTCTTTCTGCAGTGTGCACTGGACATGTGTGTGTGTGTGTGTGTGGAGGAAAAATGCTGTATTTCTCATTTCAAAACTTGTGTTTCCTTATTTCTTCAGGTTTCTTCACTTTCTGTAGTCTGGCCATCTCATGTAAACATTCAGATTGCTGTACTGTTCAGACTACACAACTTGTGTTGTAATCAGGAATCTTTAAATGTGTCATTGTGGTTTGCACTAGGGATGCACCGATCTTTTTCTGTTCCAGTACAGATACTAATACCAATACTTGATGAATTTTGCGTATTGGCCGAAACCCGATACTGATAAAACGAACTAAAACAAATGAACACAGATATAAATTAACCCAATTTTTCTGTTTATTTGTTACTAAAATAAATTATTGTGCTGGACCTCGGCACGGTGTTGAATGGGCTCAAATCTGTGAGACAAATGAGGAATTTGCAGCTCCTCTTTTCTCTGGTAGACGAGATGGATTACTCGCTGAGAGATGATGTCTAGAACACTGGCAGTGCGAGAATTGGGTTTCGTAAAAATGGATCGGTCCTTTGGATCAGACAGTTATCCCATACCCGATCCAGCTACGTTCTGTCACAAATACACACACAAGCGAGAAGTGGCATGTGCTACGTAACACAGCCATGCTTGTGGAACTCCTCCACCAGGTTTGTCTTGGGCTCTCATTGGCTGTAGCTCATCGCGATGCCATAAAGAACCACTTTTGTGTTCATAAAGAACCATGTTTGTAAAAGAGATGTGAGTGTTTTTTGAAGGTCTGAGGAACCTTCACTTGATATAAAGGTTCTTCACACTCACACATCTCTGTTATAAACAAACTTTTGGTTGTGGAACCAAAAGTGGTTCTTTAATGGCATGACACAAAGAACCTTTGTCTCTGAACCTTGCCTCTGAACGGGGGCTTTTGTGGGTGTTCTCTGAAAACTGTAGTAGAGAAGGATACCAGGGCTAAAACCATGTAGTGTGAACTTAGCATAATGCTACTATAGATAAACATCATGTTATAAACCCCCAGTTTGCATTGTCTGAATCATCACATACTGGTTTCAAATCTAACTATGAGTTTGAGTTTCTTTAGCTGTTTTTGTTATTTCAGGGTGCTATTTAAGATTGCCTATTTTTCCCTCTTTGCCCCCAACAGTAGCCCATGAGCATCTGAAGGAGCGCGGCCTATTCGGACTGCCCCCTCCCCCTCCTGGAGCCAGCTCTGCCGACTACTACCACCACCTGATGGCCAGCCATAGGAGTCCGTATGGGGAGCTTCTCATGCAGGGGGCCGGAGCCTCTGCCGCTGCAGCCGCTGCTGCCGCTGCTGCCGCCCACCTTCCGGACTATATCAACCCCATGGACGGTGAGTTTTACCGGCAAGGTTTACCTGCAAATAAAAGCATCATTCAATACGTCTCCACACTGAACCGTTCTTCACTCAGACAGAGAGTCGAAGATCTATAATCCTAAAAACAATAAAGGTGTGATTTAAAAAAAAGTGACATTTTAGATGTGTTTTGGTTAATAGGGACACATATTCCTGAAAAATGGTTCAAATAATAGTATGTTATTCTTTAGAAATTGTCCCTTTTTATATTATTTTAACAAGAACACAGTTTTATAGCTTTAGAAACAGTTTGGCCCATTTGTGCTTAATATTTCCTTCACCCTAAACCATAGTAGATCAACAATCCTGTTGCTTCTTTAGGTCACTGCACTGGGGTCAAAAGAGTAATCGACAGAAATAGATAAAAGTACATAATCCAAAACTTTAAATGGCAAACTTCAAAATACAGACAGACCTCTATTACTTTAAGGTCCTATACTGTACAGTATCCCCCCACTCTCTCTGCCAGTAGTCTGTATAAACACACGTGGGACAGACTGAGCTGTAGTGACATTTATGAGAGTGTTTCCCTCAGAGGAAGGTGCGTGTGTTTAACATAATGAATGCCTGCTTTCATCCACCACTTCCTAAGTCACCTTAAAAGGGGACAGGGCGTCTGGAGTAGAGGCCGATTCTTTTAGAGAGGGTCCCAGAGCATTCGCATGCCAAGGCCGTAGCGTCATCCATCAAAGGCTGTTTAATGAAACTGGCCATCAAGCTCACGGCATGACCTGAAATGGAGATGCTGGCGAGGGAGCAGAGGTGGCTGCGCTGTCCCGAGCTCACACTGGCACAAAGGGGATCATAGTGTATCCTTATCACTTCCCTAGACCCTGGAGGGAGGGAACGGCTCAGTTGTTCAGACAGTACAGTATTCTGACAGTACGCTATTTTGATTTCTGTGGTTTAGTGTGACTAAGAAATCAATTGTTGTACAAATGGAACTATGAATGCTGGCCAGAGGAACCAAAGATAGCAAAACGGCAAAAAACAGGTGAGCAAATGTTTGCTTGCTGTTTGCGGGACTGGTGGACAACGAGGCCAGACAACCGCCTCCAAAAAAACAAAAACAGTAAAGTGTCCCGCGTAAAACATCTCTGTTCCACTCCTTTGCTCCCGCTCTCCACTCTTCTCCTCTGTTCATGCTCCAGCTGTCTCCCTCCATCCTCAGTCTTCATTGCCCTGATGCGTGACATGACCGACCCACTCAAAACCCTGCGCTGTGTTAAGGCAGCGGGGCTGAACAGCTCATTAGGCCCAGCTTTGGGTTTTGGCTTTGATCCACAGCCCATCAGTCAGCGCTTCTGAGCTTCACTCAGTAGCTCTCAATAACCAGAGAGGAGTGAGGAAGGGGTTCCTGCAGGGGTCACACTAGGGAGAAAAAGTGGAACAGTCACTGAGATGAACGGGGCACAGGTATGATGGGCATTGACGGATTTGTGGTTTAATTATTACCTTCCCTTAAAATCAAGCACCTCAGTACTGCTCTAGATACATTAAGTGCAAGTAGGTGGTTCACACTGGGAGAAGAGCAGTATATTGTGTACTGTTAATATTCAGATTAAAATGTTGGCATGTATTTTTCATTTAAGATTAAGATCCTCGAGATTTAAATTTACAATCTCTTCACACTTGATCAACAGGCAGTTAGGCCGTAGGGCCACTCCAGAGTTGTGAAATTACACTACAGTAAATTCAGTACAGAGTAAATTCACCTTTCGGTTCTCTCTTAGATACAGATATGTACGTGGCTTCACAGCTCTAGGGTGATGCAACAGAGTAACTGCTTGGAACAAAGAGTGGACAATCCACTTTGACATTTTCCAACAGACCAAGCATGACTTCTTGCTGGACAAGCGCCTCACTCTACACCAAAAAGCATGTTTGGTCAAGACTCTTAACTCTACACTCTCCTAAAGGATTAGAGACGTGCATGACCATAAGTATGTTATAACAATTGAGGCATTGAATCTTCACCGGAAGCCTTTCTCCACCACCAAGACCCCTCCACATGGAAAACTTTGGTGACGGGGTGTTGGTGCGTGTGGTTGCAGCGGCTTTAGCAGTCTCTGCTGACATAAATCACTGGGGTCGGGGGAGGGGTATCAGGAGACCCGCCTCTCCATTTGGCCATTTATCAAGGGAAGTGGCACATTAATAAACACATCTCCCCCGAGGTGAGGGCATAACAGAGACAAATACCAGTGCCAAGGCTGAACGGGCCCGTCCCACACGCTCTCACAGCCCACATTAACGCCAACCAAATACCAGCACAGCCACGCTGGAAAGCCTTACCACTATAGCTGTGGGATTTTTTATCAGAGTATTGCAGTATGAACTTTAAATACACACAATACAAGTGTTAAATACATCACAGACATCACAATTGTGGTATAATTGTGTAGTTTACACTATACAATAAATAGATTTTATCCATAAAAAAAGTTTTCAATATCACACATAGTTTCCACAATACAGTAGACTGATTTCATACATTGATATAGAGAAAAAATGACCGCATCGGTCAGACCCTACTGTATATAATCTGGGACCCAGCCCAGCCTCAGATGGCTGTGGGTGCTAAACGCCTGTTAGAGGCCTGCATGCCGGAATGAATGTTTGAAATGACAGAGAGCCATTAGCTCATGCTAAGAGTAATGGCCTTTACAGCTACAAAGCTGGGGGATTACTTATTAGTGCTGTGCTCCGTAGGGAAGGGGCATACACATACACATATACACACACACACACACACACACACCAACGCCAGAGCAGGGGAATGGTTTGTGTAAGGCTGCTTGTGTTGGCACCGCCTGTGATGGAATCATTATGGACGTCCGGTTGCCAGAGCCTCTGGTTACGACCCCTAATCACACACACATACAGACACATGCCTTTGCTTACACCAGCACTAATGCCCAGCACCTGTTGAGCTAACAGCCACTCCGTATGGCTTCACTTCACACTATAGTTCACTGAACAGAAAAGTAAGAAGTGTAGAATGTGGCCTAAAAGCTGATCTGCAAACATTCACACACACACACACACACAAACTGTGAGTAGGCACACACAAACACACATACCTGCTTAATTTTTCATGCACATTCCTTTTGAGTTAAAATCAATTCTGTAAATTGCCCTCATTAAACAAACCGATACACGCCTGCAACAGTTGATTCTTATCTAAGTAATTACAGTAAATTATTGGGAATGATTAATCATCCCGAGTCAAATCAGAATGAGGTCACTGCGAGTTGAAGATGAAGAAGATAAAGACGCTTCATTGTACTGTTTCATTTCACCGTTTCAATTGTTGCCATATTCGGTTCAATTTGAGCATGTTTTGCTTTGATGTTCCTCTAAAGTTGATGTACAACTCAGACAGCGGTGGTGAAACTGATTACAGATGATTATTAACATGGCTGCTGTTTCCATGCTTTTGTAATTCTAACACTTTATATAAAGAGCAAACACTTAAAAAATATGTTCATCCTCCAAAAAAAACATAATTTCCCAGCTCAGGCATAAAATCCTTATTAATATTGTTCTTTTTATTCAGACATGGGAGCCATAGTCACAATAAATCAGAAATAATGTGTGTGGGGGGGCAATTTTATCTTAAATGGCCACAGTTCTTCATATGGTCGGGACACTGACTGAGCACACATGCTCATTTGTTTAAATATATTTTTTTTACATTAATAATGTTACTTGTTTTGTGTGACCGGGTGTTTTGATTGGGCTTTACAGATCCTGTCTAACATGAAAAAGCCACAAATGAACAATGTAAAAGAATGTCTGAACTTCTTCTGTTCCTTAGAATTGAAATTAACCACTGGCAGTCGATATTAACTACCCACGGTTTTAGTGGCCTTGGTGAAAATATAGCCGAAAATATTCCTTAATTACAGATTTCTTGTTAGTTTTTAACATCAGAACACACAAGGAAGATCCAGAAGTTTAGACTGAAACGTTGATACACATACATGAGGCCAGTCTAAATGTACAGCAATTAATTATGTAATGAGTGTAAATAAGAATGTAATGTAATGTAATTCTTAATAGTTTATTACAGAGTTTTGTGCTCTGCAGTGTGGCTGCTTGTTTTGCTCTGTTTGCAGAGTGGAGTTTTTGGAATTGTCCACACCGCGAGCCTACAGTACATATCGTCTACTATATTAGCAGAGGCTCAATCTCCAGCACTTATTGATAGAGCTGTGCTATTTCCAGGGGGGCTGCGTGTCGGGGAGAGAGTGTGTGAGCATCGATCACGCTGTCCCACCTGGCACACACAATCCTCACACACTCCCCAAAATAGCACAGAGGTGGGCAGAGCAGGGAAATGACACAATGCAATCCAGCGCTGCACTGACTCCATAGATTTCTCCCCAGCTGGAGAGGAAGAGAGACAGAGAGAATAATATTATTATTTAGTTTCAATCACAGAATCCTGTGATGAGGGACTCGTCCCTTTGGGAAGCAGCGCTGCTATTGGCTGGGCTCAGGGTGGGGGGTTGAGCAGTGGGGGGGGTTAAGGAAAACAGGTTATTGGCTATAAGTGGTTTAAGCGATGAGGGCTGCTGGTCATGGGGGCAGACGTGGGCGAAATTTGCTTAGCCAGGAGTGTCAGATGAGCCAGGGAGGTCCGCAGGGGCAGAGGAGGTAGAATCCAGTGTGAATCAGACCGCTGTGTGTGTGTGTGTGTGTGTGTGTGTGTATGTGTATGATTAATAGGTTCTGTATCATATGATACAGAGGCCTCATCTGTTTTCTTGAGTTATTTGAAGAGCTATTTTCTTTCTGTATTGGTTATAAGCAGCACAATCTTGAAAACTGCAGCTTTCTGTCCTTTAATGCATGTTAATGTAACAGGATTTGCTTCCAAGTCTTTTAGGAGCTTTTCTATTGGTCCATTCATCATGAAACATTCACACAATTGGCGTTTTGATCTGACAGTGACAATATTATGCTGTTCATAAGGACTGAGCTTAAGTCATCTTGTAATGGATGTGTCTGGATGTGTGTGTGTGTGTTGGACAGTGTCGCGGTTCCCCAGTCCTCGGCTGACCCCCAGGCTGAGCCGTAAGAGAGCGCTGTCCATCTCTCCCCTCTCAGACGCCAGCATTGACTTGCAGACCATGATCCGCACCTCGCCCAACTCGCTGGTGGCCTACATCAACAATTCGCGCTCCAGCTCTGCTGCCAGCAGCTCCTACGGTCACCTGTCTGTCGGAGGCATCAGGTACCAACACTCCTTACTCACCTCACTCGTACAGTCATGTGAAAGAATGAGCACACCCTGCTTAAAGCGTTATCTTTTTTAAAGGGCTGTTGGAGACTTCTTTTACGCATCTTGTGGTCTCCTCTTGAGCTTTAAAATGTTGGCAGTAATTTAAATGTTCTCCACTTGTAAATGATTTAGCGGACAGTGGAACGACTGATTTCTAACTGTTCTGAGATCCCTTAAAACCCCTTCCCAGACTCGTCTGCATCTATAACCTTCCTCCTGAATACCTCAGAGAGCTTTTTGGATCTGGCCATGGCGATATTACCTCTCAATATTGTGCAAATGAAGATCAGATGTTCATCTGTTTAAAAAAAACAGGGTATCCTATTTTTTACATGACTGTAGCTGATCAGACTTAGCAGGTTGGCGTCCAGAGTTTTCTAAAACTTCACTAGTTTTGCACTTGAGTTATAAGGCTAATAGAGCAGGAGATGTAGATTACAGCAGTGCAGCATACTTATGTTTCAGAAACCACATAAACAAATCTGGTTGGGGTGAATGTGTGATGATAAAAGCATGCAGTTTGTGGAATGCTTAACTGCTTGTTATTAGCTACAGTGTAGGACTAAATAAGCAAACTTCACACACACCAAATGTGTTTTGGCTCATTGTATTTGGAGCAAGAGGAGAATATGTGTATATTTGGATATTGGCTGAATCAATGCTTTTAAGGCCTTTGAACACAGTCTGCATGCCTTGCTAAAGCCAAAGTTAGCAACAATCACACACTACTACTTCTTTGACAACACTATTCTGTAAATATATTGCTCCAAAAACTGCCTCAAATTTATTTGATCATTTACAACTTTTAAACTGTATAAGACGTTAAGAATCAACTCATAATCTTCTAATTAAAATGTATTTCTCAGCTTTCAGTTGTTCCATTTCGTTCCATTGTTTCATTCATCATGTAATTTTGAGAAAATGTAAAGAACAACTGCCAGATTCACATAATTTGAGAAATATAGATATAAGGTAATTGAGTGACAGCAACAATATGCTGGCAGGCTTGTCTCTAAAGTTGCAAAATTGTTCATTTAAAAAATATGAATGAAAACATCTAATTGCTAAAACTACTTAATTAAACCACAGAAATTGCCAAACAACTTGGCCATGCAAATGTTCTGTCTTTTATATTTCACTGTCATCAAATTAAACTTCATTTTACTTTTTCAGTTAAAAAACATTCATGAACAACGCTTTCTCTTTTTCTGCTTTCGCAAAGTTAAGCAATTTAAGAAACTGGAGCAAATTTCACTGCCCATTTTCAATGATCTATAAAATAAATCAGGTCTGTTTTTTACCAACAAAAATAAAAGCCTATTCAGGTGCCGGTGCCATTCTAGCAGTGTTTATTTTTTCCACTGTCCTGAAATAGATGTATCTGAACTGAACGCTGTGTGTGTAGATAGTCATACAGTGATGTAGTGCTTAATATGGCTTTCGTGACAGTATCATGAAATATGGCGTTTGTGACAGTGGCGTGAAATGAGGACGTGGACTAAGACGGAGTGGAACAAGTGCTTATCTCTCTCTTTTCCTTCGCTCTTTCAGCCCCTCTTTTCCCTTCCATCACTCCATCAACCCGGTGGCGTATCAGCAGTTGCTGTCGCAGCAGAGAGGGCTGAGTGCGTTCGGACACACACCCCCTCTCATCCAGCCCTCACCCACCTTCTCCTCCAGACAACACCCACTGGGCATCAGCGCTCTGCCCACAGCCACACACAACGACAACGAGACCAAGGTACTGAGGATACAGTCTGTACACAACTGCATGCAGATGTTGTCTTTGTGTAAAGGACTGCCATTTAAGGAAAGAAATACACAAGTAGGAATATGCAGAACATCACACTTTATCTTCTTTTCATTGTTAATATAAAATATATTAAAATATGTTCGCTTTGCATCTGACAGAAAAGGTAGCAAAAATCACAGTGCATCCAACAACAATGGTAGCATTGTGTTTTATACGGAGAAAGTGCATAACATTGATTATCTGGCACCATGGCACCTGTCAAGGATTGGGATGTGCAGATTAGGCAGCAAGTGAACAGTCTGTTCTTGAAGTTGATGTGTTAGAAGCAAGAAAAATGGGAATGAATCGGAGTCACTTGGACACGGGCCAAATTGCAACGGCTTGACGACTGGATTGTTTTCGCAGTATGAGTTTTTTAATAGTTCAACCATTCCCATATCGCCATTGATCTTATCAGTCAAGCATTTTATGCTCATGTCACGCAGCTCTAACAGGCAGTGTAGTCACACAATAATTCAGGCTATGCCCACACACACACTTACATACATACCCACTACCACCAACACAGTTCAGCTGTTTAATTAATTACACACAGCGCTTTGAGTTCACACCCTTGGCTCAGTGTAATGTGCGCTGCCGCTCTCAGTCGGAGGGTTGTGGTTAAAAACACTGTATGTTCTAACTTAGCCTGAGTGTGACCCGTATCTTCTCCTCACACAGCACACCCTACTCAGCAGCTTTTATGGATGATGGAAGAGCACAAAGAGGCAATGCTTAACATCTGCCTAACGTGCCGCATGCCCCCTGCCTTTATTTGTCCAGGGTCGTGTTTATAGCGTTTGTTTTGAAATGGTGGGCCTGGCTGGCCCCGGACCCTCTGTAGTGGCTTTTTGGTGTTTGTTCAAAAGCGCTTATTATCATATCTGTGGCTGTAAACTCCCCCGGCATAACTGCAGGATCCTGAGTTACAGTCTATAATTCCTGCCCCCACACACTAACTCCTACTGCCTCTCACTCGACCCACAACACGCACCAAATATTTACACAGATAAGCTTGTTTTTATACTTCACTGTCACGACATGCATGTGTTATTTTATGTATTACATGTGTGCAGATGTCCATATATAATAATTATCTAATGTTCCTATTATACAGTAAGGTGATATTACTAAAGTGGACGATTTCAGTAAAAAAAGAAATACAAATAATTAAAACATTGTCCTGCTATTGTATGTTAGACCTATTCTGTGTTTCTCCAACAAATTCAGAGCATTTTTACCCTGTAAATATACAAAAACAAACATACACAAACACACAGACGTCAGGCTGAGGGAGGCTTGCTGATCAGAACCAGCCTTGTGCAGCAAAAGTCACATTACTGAATTCCGAAACCACACACAGACAGCAGCACTCAGTTCCACATATTATATTTTTTTATCCAGCCCGCTGCGTTCAGAATGTCTCATAAAGCAGATGGGCTGTTTTGATACTGGTTCTGGGCTCTTTAGAAAGAGTCCAAATTGTTTAGTCTGTGTGGTGGTCCCTCACCATACTCTCATCCCCTCTTCCCCTGGGCTTTCAGCTTCACACAGCATCAAACATCAAAACCCTCCTCTCTCCTCCGTTCTTTCCATCCTCTTCTCCTCTCAGCGTTGTCATCCTTGTTCTCTCGGTTCTTCCCCAACAGAACACGAGCAGCGACTCGGCGGTCAGCAGCACAGTCAACCCCCTCAACACCAAGAGGTCGAAGGTGAAGATGGAGGCAGAGGGCCCACGGCCGGCATCACCTTGCTCTCCGGTGAGAACGCTTCCTAAATCGCTTGGTTTCATTTTCCACACTTCCAAATGAGGCTCCATCTGATGTATCGGTTGGCCTATAAAAGGGAAATTCCACCATTTTTTCAGAATTTCTGCCTAATCAAGACTTTTGGTGTGAAGGTTTGGTGTGAAATGCACAGTTCTAGAGAAAGCTACCAATCAGAATTGTTCACAGCTGTGATAGAAACCAGACGTCTGAAGTCAATGTGAGTTCAATGCCTCTTGAAAAGGCTGAATCACCGGAAGATATTATGTGAGGTGGGAGTGATTAGATGGCCTGATGCCTGAAACACTGTTTTATGATAGTTTTGAGAAGGTTCTGGCCCAAAAACCATTTATGACGGTACATCCAAAGCATTTTAAGGCATAATAGTTCACAAAGAAATCTTTTTTTCACTGTTTTACCATCACATCACATTACACATTAAACCCAGACGTTCCGATCTGATAGTGGTTTTGGATAGCAGATACAGTTGCCATACTTGCTTTGTCAACATCTACAATTATCTATTTCACATCAAACCACTTTGGATTAATTTACACAGAACCTTTAACCCTTAAATCTTATTGTCATTGTAGAAATCTTGAGGGATTCATTTGTGGCTTAACTCTTAAGGGATTCATTTGTGGTTTGGATGATCTGTTTGTGGCGACGTCTGTAACCAAACTTTTATAGGTGATAAGGAGATGCGTTAGTCCCCGATTGTTTGCATCACTTTTTTCACATAATCACTTTTACAACAGTTGTGTTTAAACTCTCAAAGAGACATTCAGTTTAGGGGAAGTTTCAAACATTCACAATTTAGACATTTTTATTACCCAGAAATTGCATTTGCATTCAAACAGTTAAAGAGGCTCTTATTTCAGTTTTGATCAAAGTAAAGTTCCAGTGACAGCTTGATTACACATGATTACGTTTTCATTTTATAAAGCTTTTATTTTGAGATTCAGAAAGTGTTCAATATCTACCGAAGCAGCAGCCACCAAAAACCTAATGCTCTAACGAGGCAACACCAGCCTCGTATTTAGTGAATCCATCACAGAGATGTGAATCCGAATGATCAGTAAAGTCCAGTAAAAAAAAAAAACAGCAGACATTTCACCTTGTATATTTCTTAGATAACGAGGGAGACAAACACAATCTGGATGGAAATATGATCACTGAGAATTACCCCAGGACCCCATGTAAATTGTAGGCCGTTTCAGTAGGGCTAAATTAACCGGTGAAGAACTGTTGTATTAAAGCCAAAAATCCATATAAGAGTATATCAGATGATAACATCAGTTTTTAAAATGATCAGCTCCCTAAAATTCCTACCAGTATCGGACAGTCCTCACTACAAAGCAGACATGTTGGAGCAGTTTCTCTGCGGGCTTTTTTCATGCCTCTGTACGGCTGATGGCAGAAAACAGCAGCGCATCTCCTCTGTGTCCTGTTATCCAGAGAAACGCGTGTTTTTTCTTTCTTTCATGCAGCGGCTCTAGCGCTGATCAGCGAGCGGCCAGAGGACCCCTGGGAGCCCCCCCTACCCCCGCTCCCTCCGGCCCCCTTCCGCACGCGCCGGCATGAGAAAAACTCAGCCTGATAAGAGCTTTACATCCGTTTGTTTTCTCGCTCCCTCCGTCCCCGGCTACTGTGTAAACTGTGCCAGAGCACTTCATTTTAATGAAGTATTGGCTGGCCGTTATTGTCATCTGAGAGCCTTTTTTTTACTCTCGCTCTCTGTAGTGCTCCCTCTCTCTCTCTTTCTCTCTCTCTCTCTCGCTCTCTCTCTTTCTCTTTTTCTCTCTCTCTCTTTCTCTACTCGTCTTTTGACAAATTTGTGGCTGCTCTCAGCACTGAGGCAGGCTGGGGTGTGATGCATGGGGACCGAAGCGCTGCAGTCGTCTTGGGGCCGGCAGAATTGATGAAGATAGCTCACAGGGCAGAGATAAACATGCTGCAGTCAGCATGCTATGTGTGTATGCGTGTGTGTGTCTGTGTGTGTGTGTGTGTGTGTGTGTGTGTGTGTGTGTGTCTGCGACCAAACACATGTACACACAAACCCATAGAATGGGCTGTAACTTGAGCATACTTTAACACATCACACACACACACACTGCGATGAGTGTGCAAGTGCACTTAATGTAATAATGCATTGAATTTACAAGACTCAAGTGTGTCCATCAGGTGCATCATTTTCATTTTCATAATACAGATATATACATTATATATTATTAATATTATATCAGCACATGCCTTTGCTACTAGTTCTGCTGCTGTCCTGTGCTGACACTCGGTCTTAACAGAACATTATGACCACCTACCTAATAGTGGGAATATCCACCTTTGGCTCGGATGACACTAGCGAGATGTCATGGCATGGACTGTATTAGGTGATGAAAGGTGTTCATAATAGAGGTTAACCTGGTCTACAGTGGTGCATCGATTGCTCTGTACCACTCACCAGAGTCGTCAATCCCCTCTGGCATTAGTGGCAGTTTTTCTTTACTTTGTGTCAAGATTTCATGATAAATGAATCAATAGAAATGCTCTAAAATGACCTGGAATAAAGTCTCATGTATTGACTTCCATTGAAAGTTAATAAAGTTTTTTCCTTCTCCTGTAAAGTTGGCATTTTGGAGATACAAGGTTTTTGTGTGACAGTAATGATATTTAGTGCTTTGTTGTTTTTTTTTTTAAGTGTATTTGTCTGTTGGCCACGTGCACACAACCCACATTCCAGGTTGCAGCTGGAGCCCATTCTAACATGCCACACACACACTCTCTACTCTACTTACACTGCACTTGCATTGGCACCGACCTCACTGTGGCTCCATTTCCTTCTCTTCTTACACTCCCTTTCCTTTAAGCTGTCGTATGTCATTAAATGGAGGTGAAAAAGTAAACGAAAGTGAAAAATGTATTTTTGTCTGTCTGAGCATCAGTCCAGTTCTAATTCAGCCAAATTACAGACGTCTGCTCCTGCATAGCGTAAACACTCTGAATGTTTGAAGTGCTCCATAGTGTGTACATACGGCACGGGAGCGGTCAGTGTTGTTTGGTGGGGGGTTAAATGTGACCATGTGCTCTGCCTCTCTACTCTCAGGACCCTTCAGGACCATTGGATCCCAAAGAAGAGCTGGACAGAGAGGAGGGCAAGCAAGAGCCAGAGGTGGTGTACGAAACCAACTGCCACTGGGAGGGCTGCTCCAAAGAGTACGACACACAAGAGCAGCTGGTCCATGTGAGTATCAGTGTGTGTGCGTTTGCAGTATATAAAACACATCAGCGCATCAGTATCCTGATTAAAGATTAGCCTGCACTGTTTTGACCTTAATAACATTAACACCTCGATTCAGAAAAAGACCCACAGACACACTCACCAGGTTTTAGGGACTTCTGCAGTACCGGTATTGTAAAGCATTAGTGCAAAAACAGCCTATAGGCTATTATAAAAGCCTGTAATGCTGTTTATCTGGGCAGCAAGCAATTTATGTTTAGAAACAACAATAACATTCCAATAAACGCCAGTTATCAGATAATCAGCACATTGTAATTTGATATGTGCCTGTGTGTGAGCTTATGCATTAACCAAAATACTAAATAAAACATCCAACATCCATTTGGAGCTTTTTAATATTGAATATTTGAATATATATAAAACCAAGCATGACCAGCTCAACAACATGCACAGAGGCCCAGACAGCATTCTGCCCGTCTAACAGTGCGCCTTACAGTGATTACAACATGAAGCTGGTTTCTAAGCAAGTGTCTTCACTGAAATCTAGATGTTCCAGTTGTCTGCCAGAGCAGATGAGTAACACAAGATCACATTGTCCTCTGACCTTCTCACTGAGGACTTTTTCCACCTTTGACCCCTAAAATCCCAGCAGAAATCTGTAATGCCAGATGTTCGAAGAGGCCGGTGTCGTGCTATGTGGCTTCAGGCTTCAGTTCCTGCAGTGTGAAAGAAAAGTGACTTAACACATAATCCTATAATGAGTTACTGATCAGTCTGTGAAACAGCTTTTATTCATTTTTAATCTTATTGTTTACTAATCCCTTAAATGTTAGGTTTACGTTGTTGATCAATGTCTAAACAGTAAGTATGTGACTTTGGTTTTACAAGCCTATTTACAGTCTTGTTGCCGTAGAATGAAACTCCCAGTTTGTACCATTATGGTTGGCTCATGGTTAATTGGCTGGATTACATCAATGCGACAACTCAAGGGAGCAGTACAGCATAGCAATGCCAAGTAATGTTGCTGTCCTCTCAGTGTTCAGTCGGCACGGTGTACAGTTGAAGAGATTGTAGTCAATCAGCTAGCTTAGCTTTTAGCCTAGCACCAGTGCACCTAGCACCCGGTCAGCCCTTCTCCACTCCCCTGCCAGCCTAGCGTTAGTTATTAGCCTTCTTAGTCTGCTCTGGCTGGCATTCACCCTTCTCCAGCTGGCCTATCAATAGCCGTTAGCCTTTTTAGAATGACTTCTGTAGTCTCCTGAAAGCTGTCCCTAGTGGGATGGATGTGTGTATATTTTGGGGGTGTGAATACACTGGATACCCATGTTTGTGGATACCTCTTCAGATCTTTACAACAGTGCTCCAAAATCTAGTAGAAAGTCTTCTTTCCTGGACAGTAGAGACAGTTACTCCAACAAAAGCAGGATAGATTCTTTGAATACCCTTGATTTTGAAAGAAACAAGGACTGAGCAGGTGTTTCCAGCTGTTTTTACTGACGTTGATTTAGTTTTAAAAAGAGGACACAACAGCGTTTAAGGTTTACCGTTTGTCTCTTTCATGTACTGAGCTAGTATACTGTACAAAGATCATACACATGTATATTCCAGGGCACCTTTATTAGCTCTTATTAGACTTATTATTTACTGAATAATTCATATTATCTACTGAGACTGAAGATTAATAAACAGATAATACACCTAAGGCTGAAGGGTATAGGCTAAGGTGTATTCACTAAGCTCTGAGAATGCAGGAAGAATTATTAAGTTATTATCATGAAGGTGTAGGAGTAAGGAATGTGGGTGTGTGTAATTGTTATGAGGTCAATGAAACAAAAACCTGCTTAAACAGTTTATTCACATCACTTTTTTGGTCTGTTCATGGCTCTCACATCACATTACATCACACACAGGGGCCCACTCGCACAACACCAGGAGAGAGAGTGGAATAGAGTGAGGGGGGCTGATACAGAAAAGGAGAAAATGAGAAAGCGAGAGAGAAATACACATAAAAAGAGAGGGAACGTGAGAGAGATGGAGAGGAAAGGAGAGACTGAAGGAACGAAATGGAGGATGACAGAGCAGGAAAGCAGGGCACAGAAAGCAGGTGAGAGAGAGTGAGAAATAGAGATGGAGACAATTAAAGAGAGAGACAGAAAGAGCGAGCGGCAGAGCCAGAGACCCCAGTGACAGAGTCAGAGACATCGAAAGAACAAGCGCTGGAGACAGAAAGAGCATGGCCGTGCGAGAGAGAGAGATAGCCAGACAGAGACTGTGAAAGTGAAAGAGCTGGAGAGAGAAAGACAGAAAGAGCAAGGTGCTGTAGAAACCTAAAAGAGAGATAGCTGGAGCACAACACAGAGAGCGAGAGACAGAGCGATAGATAGAGAAGGAGAGCAGGAGGGGGAGACAGAGTGAGCGAGAGACAGTGAGGAAGAGTTAGAGAGAGAGAGAGTGAGAAAGAGATTTGTTCATGGGTGATTGCTCTCTGCTGGTGGGGATGTGCTGGCCTGAGCAGCCCCGTCCCATAATGCACTGCTCCAATAGGGGGGGCAGCTCCACATTCTCTAGCATTCCGACCAGTCAGTGGAGCAGAAACACGGCACGTTAACAGGAGGAGAGAGGCCCTGTGTGTCTCACACGCGCACACACACACACACACACAGTCACACACTGGATTTCTCAGACTCCATTGTCCCCCGTTCAGTTACAAAGCTTCAGCTGGATTTTCACCAGATTACACACTGCTGATTGTTTGTTTATACAAGCAATACACACTCTGATAACAGGTCATTATGGTCTTACAGGGGAACAAAGGCTTCACTGTTTGTGTGTGTGTGTGTGTGTGTGTGTGTAGCCTTTGCCTTGTTATCAAGGCCTGACATTAAAGTAACTCGGTGGGCAAGCTTAGCGGATGATGGAGTGTCCACAGATGTGGACCATAATGATGGTCATCGTGGAGGAGGCTTGCTTGAGAGTGTGTGCGTGTGTGTGTGTGTGTGTGTGTGTGTGTGTGTGTGTGTGTGTGTGTGAGAAAGAGAAAAGAGAGAGTGAGAATGTGTGTATGTGAGAGCATACATGAAATGGGTGAGGAGAGAGCGATAGAGTGTGTTGGTAAGGACTTGGAGACTTGGCTGTGTGTTTGTGTGTGTGTGTTTCTCAGTTATTAGCACCTCGGGAGCCATTTGTCTAATCACACTCTTCTTCACTTTAGGCCCTGGCTCTGTTCTCTCAAACCTCCAGGTCACCTGACTTACCCTGACTGAAAGGAATTTCCCTCTTACCTTCAGTGCAGTCACACCTATTAGCTTTGTCTAAACTGCTACATGCCAACATCATCACACACGTCTCTCACTTCTCGTCTCGCATGAGCAGCATAGCTTAGGCTAGTCTGTAACTGTCATAAGATTACATTTTGTACAAACAGATTGTAGCCAATATACTGGGTTAGCTTTTAGCCTAGCACCTGCTCACCTAGCACACGGATGGCCCTTCCCTTCAAGTCACCGTGCCAGTGATCAGGACTGACCAGTGTGACCATGCTTATTAAATTTTATAATTAAAAAGTTCGATTCTTACTAGGACATTTACAATCAGGTTCATCTACACAGTATTTTTGTGTGTGACAGTGTTTATGAATGAACAAATATGTTACTGTGTTCAATTCCATCAGCAGCTCACCTGATTTACCATCATTACGCACTGATTTACCAAACCGGGTGTTGATATGATGAGGACTATAAATAATACTCCATGAGTTTTAATGAACACAGTGAAATGAAACCACAACTTTCTGTAGGAATGTTATTAGTATTTATTTTAATTTTAGTGTTTAACTGAGGAAATAAACACTTAACAGTCCAGATAAGCAGCTTTTTAACTCTCGTTTTCACAGTGGACTAAAAGCTCCCACTTTTAGGTACAATATTGTAAATCCTTTAATCCCGCGTTTGCAAACATACTCAATGCTGTTTTTTTGGAAGGAATTTGTGTTTCTTTCCTCTTGTTCCTAATTACTGTTCTGACTAACACACACATCAGAGTGTGCCAAAACAGACAGCCTTAAACACACTCCCCTTCACCCAAGCAAAGCCCATCACATTTTCTTGTTCGAGGCTGTCGGCGCAGACGGCCTTGATGGATGACGCGCCTCTCTAATTTGGCAGATAAGCATACAAATTCCTAAGAAGCTCCAATAGCATTCCTCTCTGTAACTGTCAATAGACGGCAGATTTACGGCGCTCCCTTGCCGCCGACGCCGTTTGTATTGTCTCTTTAGCGTGACATGTAAAAACAGCAGGGCCAATTAAAGATTAAACACAACAGTGACATTACAAAGGGAGGCCGGCCCCCAGACGCAGAGCCAGCGAGTCAGCAGAGGAAAACAGCGCCAGACTCCAGTGCGGCTACCATCCAGTGCAACTAAATTAACACTGTGTGTGTGTGTATCTTGTGTGTGTGTCTACAGCACATCAATAACGAGCACATCCACGGGGAAAAGAAGGAGTTCGTGTGTCGTTGGGAGGAGTGCTCCAGGGAGCAGAAGCCCTTCAAGGCCCAGTACATGCTGGTGGTGCACATGCGCCGACACACAGGGGAGAAGCCACACAAGTGCACCGTGAGTGAAGCTTATGGCCACACACACACACACACACTCATACAGATACAGTGCCATTCAAAAGTCTGCAATTAATGTTTAGAGTATTATAGACCAACCAGCCATAACATTAAAACCACTGACAGCTGGAAAAACATTAATGATCTTCATCTACAGTGGCTTCATCTGTCAAGGGGTGGGATCTGCATATTAGACAGCAAGTGAACAATCAGTCCCTGAAGGTAATGAAGGTGTTAAAAGCAGGAAAATGGGCAGCGGGAGGATCTAAGCCACTATGATAAGAGACAAACTGGGTTAGAGCATCTCCCAAACAAATCAGGCAGATCTTATGGGGTGATCCTATGTTGACACCGCCAACCCCCCAACTCCTCAATCTGCTAATCTGCACTGTCAGCAGGATGTAACTATAGTTTTTAATTGTTCGATCTGTGTGCGTTTGTGTGTTGCAGTTTGAGGGCTGCTCAAAGGCCTATTCGCGCTTGGAGAATCTGAAGACACACCTTCGCTCACACACTGGAGAGAAACCATATGTGTGCGAACATGAAGGCTGCAACAAAGCGTTCTCCAACGCCTCGGACCGGGCCAAACACCAGAACCGCACGCATTCCAACGAGGTACACACACATGAACACAAAATTCAGGAATGACTGAGATTACTCACACACTTTTATTTTTAAACCTGGAAATAAACCAAAATTCTAGAAAATTAATATTTTAAAAACAAACCAGCCTTCTTTGTAAATATTTAAATGTTAATGTATTTAAATTTGTGGCAGAAAGGTCAGTTTTTTTGTCATTAATTCTATTGAAGCTCGTGTTCAGACTCTTAGGTAGATCTGATTTGCCTAACCAATGCTTTTACACAAATATGTGGAGCCCATGCAGCTCCAGTACACACTGTCATTGAAGCAAAATAGGGACACACCACCAAATACAAAACCAGTTCTGAAATTCATGTTAAAATGTTAGATTCAAATTGATAAAAACTGAAGAGAAGAGAATTTTAACTAGAAACCTTTTCATTAGTGGTCTTAGAATCTTTACTGTAGTGAGAGCAGTGCTTAAACCATAATATAAATGTGTGTACTTTTTGCTGTTTATACCAAATGGAGTCATTTTCAAAGACATGGCTATTCAGTTCAATTCAAATTTATTTATTCTGTGTTTTTCACAATGGCTGTTGTCACAAAGCAACATTACAGAGAGCCATGGTCTGAGCCTCTTTTGAGTAAGCCAGTGACGACAGTGGCAGAGAAAACTCCCTCAGACTGAGAGGAAGGAACCTTGAGAGAAACCAACACCAGACAGCAGAAGA
This sequence comes from Salminus brasiliensis, assembly GCF_030463535.1. Taxonomy (NCBI): domain Eukaryota; kingdom Metazoa; phylum Chordata; class Actinopteri; order Characiformes; family Bryconidae; genus Salminus; species Salminus brasiliensis. The sequence continues at coordinate 31,710,830 of NC_132894.1, forward strand.
CTAGTGTAGATTGCAGCTGCTAGGTTAAGATTACTAGTCTGAATCATCGCACAGTTGCTCGGTTGATCAGCTACGTTTGGGGGAGGGGAAAATTGTGCAAATCTGATTTTCTATCCAAACTGTCACTTTAAGCACCTCAGGGGGGAGAGCAGGCTACATTAAACCATGCTGTACAGTGTCTAATTCTGCTGGACTCCTACTCTAGCATTTGGTCTTATGACTGAGCTTCGGCTAATCCACTTCCCTGTGGCAGTAACGAACTGCTAACTGCCTAAATTCTATGTAAATTTGCCATTTTCAGCATACGGTTTCAAATTTAGGCCAGAATTAGATTTGTCTGCATACTCCCTCATCATGCTTAGTGATTGCTCCTCGACGCCCAACCTTGTCCCATTAACAAGCTCTGCATGCAAGTGTGTGTGTGTGTATGTGTAAATAATGAGTTGTGGAACTAATGAGCGCAGCAGCCCACAATGCATTAGTGAGAATCAAGTACATCCCCTACGGAGAGAAAGACCACCTGCAGATCGCAAATATAAAATGAAACCTTGCGCCATTTCAACCCTCTGCCTATCCATCACGACCTGAGAGAGAGTGGGGGAGATAGAGATCCCCTCATGCTAACTTTATTAGCAAACAGCCATGAATCATGAACACTTAGAGCTACAGCACAATCCGCATGTCAGTGCCTCACACAGTAATCTGTTCCTCTAATTGAGCGTTCACATAAAGCTCCATTTGAAGCTAATCTGACCAAACAGGGGCAGATAACGCTCTAATTCGGAGTCGTACATTTGACTGTTAGCGGATGGCAGCCAACCGAGCGCTATTTGTCTTTTGTAGAAACCCTATGTGTGTAAGATCCCCGGCTGCACCAAGCGCTACACGGACCCCAGCTCGCTTCGCAAACACGTCAAAACCGTCCACGGGCCCGAGGCGCACGTCACCAAGAAGCAGCGGGGTGACCTGGCGCCCCGGCCTCAACCACCACCCAGAGAGAATGGAGAAAACGAGGTGGGGACCAAGCACTCAGGCCGGGGAGCACAAGACAAGTTTGAGGCTAACAGCACCACCAGAGGCATGGAGGACTACCTGCAGGTCAAGTCTATTAAGACAGAGAACTCTGTGGTAAGTTTCCCTGACACGCACCTGTAGCGCTCGCTAGGTCTCATGTAAAAGTCTTGTAGATTCTACATTCCAACAAATGTTCATAGCTTTTCCTGACAACTCGCACAACCCTACGTCTATCTGTCTGTCTATCTTAGCTTTCGTACTTGAGTTAGAAATTACTGCACAGCAGCATTTGTGTTTAAATAATAATAATAATAATAAATTCCTTTGATGTGCATCAATACACAACTAAACCAGCATGTAACTTTAATAACAGGCATTTTAGTCTCAGTACAGTGTACTATTGTGCGTCAGTACTTTGGTGGATTAGCCACAATATTTTATTTATCCCTGATTAATTATGCATTAAAAAGGTTGTCCTGTCCTTCAGAGGTTGCTCTAATTGAAACAAACTAACAAAAGCAAGCAGCCTGTCTCTCTCTAACCCCCACTCTCCCTCTAACTGTGGCATGCACTCTCTCTCCCCTCTCTGCTTTCTCACTTTTCCCATGGACAGACGTTACTGAGGTGAGCATTGCATTCTAATACCACTCCATCCTCTTACTGTGCATCTGAACAGCTTTCATGCAATCTTCACTTAAAACCAAAAGTCCAGAGTACACACAACCATCTCCTTTTATAACTCACACTGAAAATATGAGACCATGTCAAATGAAAGACATTTTAATTAATGTACAGTTTGATTTGATTAGAAAATTTCTAGAAATAAATTAAATAATATTTGAATTTTCTTACATAACATCATATAGAGATATATTAGATATATTACCCACCTGTAAGGTGCTTTCAGTTTCATTTGTAGTATTATTGTGTTTTGTGTTTAGTATTTTGTTGTTTGTTTATTTAAGACATTTAAATAATCATTAATTAGAAAATGTGTTTATTCAATACATGCAACAGAAAGCTTACTGTATATTGAACATATCTGAACTATTTGGATTCGTATTCCTTTTGTAGCGTGAGATTCTTTGAAACACGGACTATCTTTGATTTCCCACGGGTCCCCACCCACCCCACACTCCCCCACGCCCATCACAGAGATCTAACCCGTCCGCCACCGTAGGATAAAAGCCATTACACAATTAATATTCTATGACTGGGACTGTTTTGTGTGAGGAACAAATAGTGCCAGTGATCATGCTGTGATCAAGAACGGCTTGGCGGTTCACATCGGGACGGAATACATTTACGTCATTTGGGCTGCGCGGAGAGATGACACAGATGTGGAGAGGCTGTGTACCTTATTTATGTTGGGTGGATTTCCCCTTTGTGAATTCAGCCCAGCCTGTATGCATAATGCACAAAGATGCTGCCATAGGAAATAACACTTTGTCACTCATTTAACCTTTGCTTTCTGAGGCGATCACAAGGGTGGAATATTTGCACTTATGTAAAGAGACAGAGGGAATGCGTGGACGTGTGGAAAAGTTAGATACAGGGCTTATAAAACAGTAAGAGCCTGAAGACTGAAGACACAGCAAGGAACACGTTCACAGCTAGATGAACTGCTGCTGCATGTGCAGAACAACAGTTATCATTGGGGCACAATGATTTACCAATATCTTCCCAGAATTTGTTTTTGAGAAAAGTCCTAAAGAAAAGCCTATGTCAGCGTCATGCTGTGTTCTTATACCACAGAACTGTTCGCAGCAATTGTCCTCGTAAACTGTATGAGTGAGATTTAAGAAGAAAATGCTTCTTAAGAAGATTAACTCAAAGACAAATGTAATAAATTTTTTAAAATCTTAAATAGAATATATTAGAATGTATATGTATATTAAAATGTGTATGGGAATGCATTTCATACATAGACACACTGCAAGCCTGATGGCTTATAGGAATTGCACTCTTTAATTTCTTCATCCAGCACTTAGTTTCACTTGTTACCTTTTGAGACTCCCTGCTAAATCATCCTTAATGGCACTCAGCATAATGAAGTTATTTCCTCCCACTTTGGCATCCAGCCAGTACATATCTGTTGAAAAATCTCATACTTGGTATCCAATTGAAGCTTACTCTCCTCCACCCTCTTTCCTCAGATGTATCAGTCCAGCCCTGGTGGTCAGTCATCATGTAGCAGCCAGCCATCACCGCTTGGCAGTGGCTCCAACCATGACGGTGGAGTAGAGTTGGCAGGCCCCGGCGGGGGCAGCCTGGGCGACCTGAGCGTTCTGGACGACATGCCGCCGGTGGACTCCACCGTCTCCATGGGCACGCTGGGCCTCCACCTGCGCAGGAGTGCCAGCCCAGCCCGCAGGCTCACCCACCTGAAGGAGGAAAAGCTGAAGACAGTGAGGAACTCGTGCTCTTGGGCAAATGCCGCTCCACAAGCCCCTGACATCAAGTTGCCACCCATTCCTGCCAGCGGTAAGCCCTCTGCAAGTCCTCTTTTTGTGATAAACGTCACTGAAGGAGTAGTTTGTAATAGTACTTCTGGTAATAGTAGTTTGCAAACCTAACAGCCCAACCTGCTTTCTGCTGTCTTCACAGGTTCCTTACTAGATCCTCCTCTGCCAATCATCGGTCTGCGCCTGAGTGAGATTTGCCCCGGCGAGACAACAGTCCTGAGCCAGCTGGTGGAGCGCCGGGACAGCCTGGCCAGCACAGTGAGCTCAGCCTACACAATGAGCCGCCGCTCCTCCGGAATCTCACCGTGCTATTCGAGCCGCCGTTCCAGTCAGACCTCGCAGCGTCTCAACAATGTGAGCTCTGCTGACTCCTATGACCCCATCTCTACAGATCTGTCACGGCGCTCCAGCGAGGCCAGCCAGTGTGGAGGCTTGCCCGGCCTGCTCAGCCTCACACCTGCCCAGCACTACCGGCTCAAAGCCAAGTATGCCGCAGCCACTGGGGGTGCCCCACCCACTCCCCTGCCCAACATGGACCGCATGAGCCTGAAGACACGGATGGCCCTGCTGGGGGATGCTCACGAGACTCCCATGTACCCGCATGGCTTACATGCTCAAGTACCCAGGAGGTGCAGCGATACAGGATATACAGCCACCACTAGCCTGATGCCCCATGAGGTTCCAGGCAGCACTGCACGTCGAGCAAGTGACCCAGTTAGACGGGTGGGCATGGGCAACATGAACCATCACGCTCCTTCGCACTTGCCTGCTTCCAGCCGCCACCTGGCACTGCAGAACTATACCCGATCTGACGGTAACCTGCATCGTACCCTCCAATACCCACCACGTCCCCCCAGCATCTCAGAGAATGTTGCTATGGAGACCATGGGCAGCGACATGGACGGTCAGAACATTGGGATTGATGATGACATGGTATTGCCAGATGATGTTGTTCAATACCTTGCTTCTAATGGAGAGTCCACTCAACACAATGGACCTGGATACCGGCACCAACAGGCACAGGGAATCCTTGGCAATGGTGCCCCTTCACAACAGCCGTGCTACTATCAGAGAAGAATGGCCATGGTGGACAGCAACGTAAACAGCTTGACCCGTCAGCCCTCAGCTTCCTGCCAGCTGAGTCCCACGCAACAGCGCTCCTTCCCATCTTCTCCTAATTCCAGCAAGAACCACATGCCCGTGCAGTGGAACGAGGTCAGCTCAGGGACAGTGGAGGCATCTCCCAGCCAAACCAAGCCGCAGCAAGCACAAGGATGGGGGAATCTCACTACACTCCAGCAAAAACAGAACTTTAGCCCCTTCCAGAACCACAAGTCCAACCAGCAAGTTGGGCCCATGAGTCAGAACCTCGCACATGCAGCTCAACAGAGTTCTATGCAGAGGAACGAGTTCATGACCCAAAGGATGAACTGTGGCCAAACTTCAAGGCAGCAAGCCAGCAAGAGCCACCACAATGAGCATGTACCGGTTCAGCATGGCTACCATCAAGGCCTCGCCACCAGTAGTGACTTGAACAGAGGCACCAGCCAGCATCCCTCTTGTGGTAGCCTGACAGGAGGCAGTGTAGGTTTGATGGTCCCGTCGGGCAAACCGGGGCAGCCCCTGCATGTGCAAAATAACAGGGTAAGAGCTAGGCCAGTGGTCGCGCAAAACCATGTCACTTTTGAGAGCAATCAAGGAGATTATTCCCATATGAGCGGGAATCAGCAAAGCTACAGCACTTCATCCCAGAATCCCATCCTAAACGGAAATCAAGGCCTGCTGCAGCCCAGGCCGCCCTCAGAACCCAAACCCTACAGCAGGCAGCATTCGGGGCCAAGTACAACGACAGCACAGCAAAGCGGTTACCCTCAAACCAACTTCAGCCCAGCATACAACAGCTCGGAGGCCAGCCCAAAAAAGCCTGTTGACTTGGGCGTTAACGACACCAACAGCAGCACTGTGTACTACACAGGACAAATCCGAATGTTTGAGTCCAGCAGTCTAAGCGTGTCCGACTCAGCAGAAGCAGCGCACTCTGGGAGGGATAGCTTAACCCTGTCTGCCATCGGCTCACCGGGAACGAATCAGGTCTCAAGCACAGTAGACACCGCCAGTGGGGCGGAACAGCCTCAAATTGACTTCGATACCATGCTGGACGACGGTGACCACTCCAGCCTCCTGTCAGGAACTTTAAGTCCCAGCATCCTCCGGAGCCTGTCCCAGAACTCCTCCCGCCTCACCACGCCCCGTAATTCTGTGACACTGCCCCCAGTGCCCGCGGGAATCGGCAACATGGCCATTGGAGACATGAACTCCATGCTTAACGCGTTGGCGGAAGAGAGCAAGTTCTTTAACATGTTGTCTTAGGACGCCCAACAAGGAGTAAAATACAGTGATCTGTGTCCTTTTGAATAAAGTAGAGAGTTCTAAATGTTATCCGAACAAAACATCTGACGGCATAAAGTGATTTTTATGCAATTTTTAAACTGTATTATCATGTATAGTGTTAGTCTAGAGACTTTGTGGTAGCTTCCTCTTGTTAAAAAAAGCCATATTTTGCCTTAGATCAGTATCCGTACTGTATATAGATATATTATATATATAAATGTATACTTGCAGAGAATTTGATAAGCTTCAGTCCAGTATTTTTGTACACTCTTTTACAGTAGTGAACTGAAAGCAGCATCAAGTGCCTTGCTATGCAAACGCATATGCAGGAAGCAAAAAAAAGAGGAAACACACAATTGACTCTGTTGAGAATTCAAAGGTGTTGTGCACCATGTAAATTACAACTGATACGAAACGAAACATCTAACAGAATGCTTTGGAAATGTCTCATGCAGAACTAAACACAGCAGAGCTTTCTTCTGTGACGTAGCCGCATCGGTGTCATGCTAACTTTAAGAGAAGACATTCAGAGGAGCTTCTCACTCAGTGCGGACTTTAAGCGAGCCAGTCTGCCGGCTTGGACTCTGGACTTTAAACTCTGCCATGAGGTTGAAATTGTTGTTGTTGTTTTTGTTTGTTTTGTACGTGAGCAGACCCCTTTCACAGGGCTGGCTATGTAGATATGTTTTGTACATTTTTATGAAATACAGTATTGTTGTTTTTCTACTCCAGTGTTGTGCGGGGAGTCCTTTGAAATGCAGGCTTTCTCAGGGCCCTGTAGAAACACATAACTGCTTCACTTATCATCAGCGTTTCAGCGCAGCTCGAGTCGAGGTGGACCGTTCGCCAGAGATTTGCGCGCTAGCCTCACCCCCTCTTTAATGTTGGAAGCATATAAGTGTTGATTGCTTTAATAATGTAGGAGCAAACTTTTTTTTCCTTTGAAGACACTTTTCATCTTTTGCCAACAATGCATTTTTTTTCTTCTCTGCCGAGTGTGTCAGGCACATGGGTATCTTTCCCACTGAATCATGTGGCTTCAAGTGGGCAAACCCCCCCCCCCCCCCCCCCCCCCCCAACAAGCTTCCACAGTTTTTTTTTTTGGGGGGGGGGGTTGGTACTCTTAGCAGTGGACGCAATCCCTGCACTTTTCCGCAAATACATAAAAAAAGTATAGTTATATAGACAGGAAGGGGGGGGTTGAGGGGGGGATAAAACGCAGCACACGCATACTGAACAGCTTGCTAAAGTTAGCCGCCGTGTTTCCCAAAATGAGCAGTGGCAGATGGGCCCAGGGGAGCGGGCTGCTGAAAGCACATTAAACACACACTTGAAGGAGGAAGAGGTCCGGGGACGAGGCCTTCGGAGTGAGCCGCAGGAACAAATGGTTTTATTCTGACAGCAAATTCAGCCGAGGCCTCGTTTGATCTGCGGTTTCTGATCGCTGGAATTTCTTATTCTCTCTGAGAAACGGAGGAGGGGGAAAATAGCCTGAGGAGGAATAAAAAAAAAAAGAAATCTTAACAAGAACTTGTCTAAGAGATGAGCCTGAGAGGGAAGTTGATAAGCAACATCCAGCGCAGTGATTAGAGAGGCACTGTAGAGGAGCGACTCTGCTGACCTTTGGCAGGTGCCTCATTTGTCTAATAATTGTCTATTAATTGCAGTCCAGGACGATTTTACTTAATTGCTGTTGAATTTTGTGTATCTGACACTCAGTAACGCTGATATTCGGTGTACACACATGCATTGTTCATATTCTACCGTGTATTAAACACTGTATTAAGTAGCCTTAATATCAAATACCTTAGTATCAAACAAAGTGGAGTTAGTGAAAAAAAGAAACCATAGAGACCAGTCTTCATTTCATTTCCAGACAGAATAACCAGTCAAAATGAGATATTTCTGAAGAGGGATGTCTCTGCCATGGTAAAGTCAAAGGAAAAAAGTGAAGGCCAGAGTCTCCAAAAAAAATACAAGACCCGGTAGACCCCCAAAACCTTTATGATGATTATGTGGGTTTATTACCAGAAAGTCCTTCTTTTTTTATACATTAATAAAAAACAATACCATTGTTTTAGTTATGATACTAATGGGGCTTGAACCCACAATTTCTTTACACACAGATATTAAGGTACATTTTCCCCCTTGGTGAGATTCATTTGGGATATGTGAACACGTTAATCGGACTCAGATGTGGACCCAAATAACTGCACCAAGACCCTTGAGAGGAGGAGGTCACAGTCTGGTCGCAAACAAACTCTGGAGTGGTTCTGGTGTTGTGGTGAGAATATGATCTGACCTCAATCAGGTCCAACTATCAGATGTCCTCTGCAAGTCTGCAAGTCGAGCCCTTTGAGCTTCAAGTACGGCTCGACCCGCCGTCCCTCAAAATCCACGGAAGACAAGCGTCCAGGCTTTTTTCTGTCCTGCACCAAAGTGGTGGAATGAGCTTCCCCTGGGTGTCTGAACAGCAGAGTCCAACACTCACTGTCTTCAAACCCAGACTGAAGACCCTCCTCTTCTGAGAGGACTTGGGCGAATAGCAGAGTGGTCTCCTTACTGACTTGTGTTCAGTAAGTCTAAACTTAGAGGATCTTTGAATTATTAGTCTATTTAAACTAGCTGAGGTTTTTCTTGAGTAAATAGTGAAGCACTTTTGTAAGTCGCTCTGGAGAAGAGCGTCTGCTAAATGCCTTAAATGTAAATGTAAGTCTAAATGTAAGCTAAACGGCTCCTGCAGCCAGGTGTTAACCTGTTACACTGCCCAGATAATTAGTACCAACAACACAGATTCCACCTCAGATCCATGTTAAACTGCACAGAAATCTGCACTAATCCAGAACACAGGACCTCCTTCCTACATTTGCTTTTCTATCTCCCGCCCCAGACAGGTCTGACCAATAAGAGAAGAGAATATGGTAACATAACTGTGTAAAAAACCAAACTAAACGAACCTGATTCAGACAAACGAGCAAACGAGTTAAAGGTGTAAAAACGGCCAAATGCAACAATATGTAGCATTTTTACCGTTGATGCATCACTGACTGCAGTAGTGAGTAGCGCCGCTATTATTGCCACTCCGGGTTCAACACAACCAGAAACTGCACTACTTAACTAAGTAAAGCTCAGGGTTCAGCACAACCAGAAACTGCACTACTTAACTAAGTAAAGCTCAGGAGAACTGCTGCGTAACCCATATTGGTCTAAATCCTGTAATATCGCTCTCCCACCTCGGCCCACATGCTCATTTCACTTTCAGTGACGGTCTGTGTCTCTCAGCTTGTCCAGAAATGCATTTGTAAAGCGTGTCCTTCAGATTGGCTCTAAGTAGAAATACCACTTTAGAGGGAAAGCAAGAGCAAGAACAATTCCCACAAAAAACAGCAATAAGACACCCAATGAAATTGATTTATCTGCTGCAGCTTCATAGAAAAAAAAAGCTTAAGGGCAAAGTTTGAATAAACCAAAGACGCAAACCAAAGAAGTGGGTGAAAAATGTGCCCCAGTTGTCAGTCATTCAGACTCCTTGATAGCTCCTGTGATGGTAGCGAAGATGTCACCTCACTGCATGTCAGTGTAGGAGCATGAGCTGTTCACACGAAAGTCAGATATTGCTCACATTTACAAAAGAAATTGTGAACAGCTTAAAAAAAAACAACAGAGTTGGTGAGAAAACCAGATTCAGGCCTCCTTACCTGCTGCGTGAACGTGGCCTAAACTTCTCTACAATTAACTATTTGACACAAAAAGTTCCAGTCTGAGTGATCAGTGGAATTCAAGGCCTCAAGACCGGCCTTCAGACTGAAAGCAGACTTGAGCACTATAGCAACCATCTAAACCAGTGGTTATCAGTTACAGTGCTGAGGGCCCAGTTTCCTGTATAGTTCCAACACATCCCATCCAGCTCCTCAGCTAATTATAAAACCTGTTGACCCCCTGACCCCCACTTAAGACATGTTTGTGGACCAGTCCATCATAAGTGGTCATAATTCATAGTACATGACTGTTTTCCAACTCTTATTCATCCTTTGGAATTAAACAGGCTGTATTTGGCACTGTGCCTTAAAGACTGAGATCCAGTATGTAAATGTGTTGTGATTTGATTGGCTGATCTGTGTTGGGCCTCATTCTAAATGCAGACACTGCTTATAACTTAATAATCATTTTAATGATAACTTCCATTTATATAGAGCCTTTTTCAAACTCAGGGAATGTCCAGATCAGCAACACACACTATATTCAATTACAAATATTGACCACAACACACACACACACAAAAGTCCACCAACAGATAAGGGGGGAACGCATCCCGGACCAAGGCCTAAAGTCGCTTAGCTGGCCCTTACTGAGCCCTTATGAGTGAGGGAAATGTCCTGCATCTCCGTCCAAGTGGCCTCAGAGCTTTTGAAGCAGAAACAACTGAAAGGATGAGGCTGAAACTATCGTCTGCTAAAAGAGCAGCTATACAAAATATGGACAGAAGTATTGGGACACCTGCTCATTCATTGTTTCTTCTGAAATCAAGGCTAATAATGAGTTTCTCTTGTTTTTGTCAGAGTAACTGTCTCTACTGACCAGGGATGAAGTAGAGCGTTCTACTAGAGTTTGGAAAAGCATTGCTGTGAGGATTTGATTGCATTCAGCGACAACAGCATTACGTGAGGTCAGGATGTTGGATGATCACTACCCGAATTCATCCCCAACTCCCCGACTCATCCTAGAAGTATTGAATGGAGCACCGTCCATCACTCCAGAGAACACAGGTCTTCCACTGCTCCACAGCTCAATACTGGGGGGCTTCATACCCCTCTAGCCCATGCCTGGCATTAGGCAGCATGGTGCCTTTATTTAAGATTGTATGGGCCCCTTAATGAGCTGGACTGGAGTGTTTGGGGCTGAACCAAACCCAAACCCAGTAACATGGTGAAGATTAAAGCTGCTTAATGTACAAAGACATTCAGAACCGTCTTACAAGAAACTTTATATGGGACAGAAGTGTCCATTAATGCACTCTCCACAGTTAGAGAGAGGGGGGGTTCAGTCCTGCAGGCCTCAGAGAGCCAGAAAGCGAGAGAGGAGAGATGCAGACAGATAGAGACGGATGGAAGAGGCGATAGAGAGAGGGACTTGTGGGAGTTGGTAATGGTGTGTGTTGAGAGCGCTGGGCTCGGGGGAGCACTGGGCTAACGATGCTGTAATGTAGTGCTGCTGTCCGCGTGAACAGCACAGTGACTGATTGGGTGAGCAATGAGAGCAGGCCATGGAGCCACACACACATGCTGCCCAATCAATCAATTAAGCACGCGGGCAGCCCCCCGGCACACAGCCAGGCTGAGGCGGCTAATTAACGCACACTGGGGTTAGGCCAGCTTCCCCCCTCACACTCACACACACTCGTTAGACCAGCTCAACCAACCGATAGGGAACTTTTGAGCAACACTGGAATCAATCGATTCTAAATGAACGTTAGGGAAATGCATCATTTGATGTTTTTCTTCTTCTCTTCAAATGACTGTCTGCAAAGGTTGCCAGATAAAAAGCGCAAAATTACAGTCAAATTACAGGTTCCACAGAAAAAAATATTAATTTCTAGATTTTTTCAGAATTATTACAATCAAACACATAAAGGATACCACTCGACAACTCGTTAACACATGGAAAGCTGACCACAGACAGACCAGACTGTTTTTACTACTGTTGATGTGCAGTGCAGCCATCTTGGATTTTGAATTTAGGGTGGGTGAGACTGGCCCACCTTCTTGAGTAGAAAATCCCACTTGTGGGACATTCCAGTCAAAATGTCTTACTTGGAACTCCGAAAACCAGTGGCTACCAGTCCTCAACACTGGGCTCGGTCTGGTAGCCAGTGAGCTACCACACCATGTGAGAGACAGGGGTTTGATTCCTGGTCTGGGTGACTGTGCTGTGCTACACCAGTAAGAGTTGTTGGGCAAGACTCCTAACACTGCATTGGTCCACCTCTGTAACACGAGTAACCTTGTAAGTCGCTCTGGGTAAGAGTGCCAGCTAAAAGATGGGCCACTCAACCATTAGTGTGTTGTCGTTCCCCCAGGGCTACCTTCTCTAGGGCGTCTTTATTCGTTCTGGGTTTTTGGGGAGACAGTGTGGCAAGCTGCCACTGTTGGGCCCTTGAGCAAGGCCCTTTACCCTCTCTGCTCCCCGGGCGCTGGAGTTGGCTGCCCACCGCTCTGGGTGTGTGTGTGTACTCACTGCCCCTAGTTCACTAGTGTGTGTGTGTGTGTTCACTACCACAGATGGGTTAAATGCGGAGGGCACATTTCGCTGTACGGTGACAAATACATGCATCTTAACCTTTACCTTAAGAGTACACAAGACAAAACTTCACAGCTTGTACAACCACCACTCTGAAACCAAGTATCTCCATTAAACTACAGAGCCAAGGGCTAGCCTAGGGGGAATGGCAACACAATGATGGTTAGTGAGCTGGGGCAAGACACACCCAGTGTGCAAAGGGGGGGGGGGGGTCAAAAGGCAATGGGGAAGTTGTGAGGAGTGTAGGAGGAGACTCAACTAATTGAACTCATCAACACCCGCTTTGTTCTCTATCAGTGCTGAGAATGTTTAAAGCAGGGGTGCACAACTCCAGTCCTGGAGGGACATTAAAGGAGAGACAGGTAGTGGCCTTAGTCCAGCACCTCTTTATCTGCCTAATTACCTCAGGAGTTCAATCAGGTGCAAACTTTACTGAAGGCTGACAACACCAAAAGTTCTGCAGCAAACAAATACATCTTTCCTATTGGCTCCTGACACAGTCTATTTACATACAGGGCGTGTCCTTCAGTCCCTGAGACTCACCATCAACATGCTGTTGCTGTTTCCCCAGGACTACCTTCTCTTAGGCACCTTTATACGCTTTATGTAACAGCTGACTGGTTGGTGCCGGGTGCCGGGTGCCGGAAGAGCAAGTTTCCTTTCTCTGTGTACCTTCATGTAACAGCTGTGTAGTTCACTACAAATCTACGGTGTATATTTTAGTCTGGCAGTAAAAAAAATTTTACAGTATTTTTAATTCAGCATGAATCTGATGTATGTAGTTTTTATAGTCTGACAGAAATAACTGTCATCATTTTTATCTATTTCAGGACTGGAGCGTCGCACCCCGTGTTTAGAGCGAATCAGTAATCAACACTACGTAATTTCAGAGTTGGAAACACTGGAGATTAAACACCCTGTTGTTTTGCTGTGCTTCTCTGGCTGATATCTAGAGACGTTCTGGGTTTCTGAGCTTAACTCTGGGCTGAATTCGCTGGGGATTGTACGAGTGTACGATAGTTTGCCAAACGCAGTACATACAAATGTCGCAGTTGGGATAAAAACCTTTGACCTCGGTCAATTTGTAATTTGTCTCACACCTCATGATGACTGGCCCAACAGAAATGTCTCAAAACTACGCAGAAAAACCTCAAATTGACTTTAATTGTAAATGAATGGTAAATGTAAATGAAGAGCATTAAATGGGTCCCACTTTTTTATTTCAGGACATTCATTAAATACTAGTCCCCATATAGGAGTTAATGTAAATTTTGTAACATTAAATAAACAAATGGAAATGTGCTTTGAGACACATTATAGCCATTCAAGGAGCCAGTTTTTTATGTTAAGTGTATGCGGCAGTTATTATGTATCGTCAATGAAAGTGAGAAAACGAGCTTCTCTGTAAAGTCAGGCTCTGCTGTCCTCTTTCTGCATCTCTGTCCCACTTCTAAAACCCTACATTATCCCTGCGCTGTCCACATGACCATTATTACTTATGTCACCCAATAACAAGGCCCAAGTCTCTCTCTCTCTCTCCTGAAGTCTCCCCCAGCCCCAGTTTTTCACCAGCAACGCCAGCACTGATGGATTATGCGCTGAAAACTATGATAGGTCATTCATTTTTATGAAAATAATATCATGTGAATTTTTCCTCAAGTTGACCCGATTCCTGCCACCAAAAAAACACAAAATTAATTTTTGAATCAATTTCAGTCCTTTTATCTCAACGGGAAGAACATATTTATTAATTTTTTATTTTATTTTATTTAATGGAAGAGATGAAAACAGACTGGTTTGATGTTTCATTGCAGAGAAAAAAACCTGCAGAAAGACTTTAGATGTAATGATGGCCAAATTAACACAAAATAAAAAAGAAAACTCTCCTGTAGATGTTCAGCTGAATCCTACTTTCCTACTTACGCAGTTCTCTGTAAATGAACAACTCAACTGTTATTTTAAGTGATATGTATAAATATAATAATTACAAAACAATAATTATCAGTAATTAAACATGCTGACAATAATATGAAGGTTTATTATCCATATCAAACCATTTAAGTTTTTTTCTTTGTAATTTTAGGGTAAATTTCATTAGTATTATTTTTTCATAAAATATTGTCTGTTAAAAAAGGTAAAATTACAAAAACATACAATTCAGTGGGAAAAAAATTAATTCTTATATTCTTAAATTCTCCAAAATAAATCTTATGCAGAGAAACGCCGCTATGTCACAGATTTTTCCTGAATTATCACGATGGAACGAATACATCTGTCCTATTGGCTCCTGACACAGTCTATTTACATACAGGGCGTGACCTTTAGTCCCTGAGACTCACCTTCTCTTAGGTGCTCTTGCCTGCCTTATATAATGGTCAACTGGCTGATTTCAGAGCTGTAAGCTGTGTGCTGTAAGCTGTGTGCTGTAAACTGTGTGCTGTAAGCTGTGTGCTGTGTGCTGTAAACTGTGTGCTGTAAACTGTGTGCTGTAAACTGTGTGCTGTAAGCTGTGTGCTGTAAACTGTGTGCTGTAAACTGTGTGCTGTAAGCTGTGTGCTGTAAACTGTGTGCTGTAAGCTGTGTGCTGTAAGCTGTGTGCTGTGTGCTGTAAACTGTGTGCTGTAAGCTGTGTGCTATAAGCTGTGTGCTGTAAGCTGTGTGCTATAAGCTCTGTGCTGTAAACTGTGCTGTAAGCTGTGTGCTGTAAACTGTGTGCTGTAAGCTGTGTGCTATAAGCTGTGTGCTGTAAACTGTGTGCTGTAAACTGTGTGCTATAAACTGTGTGCTGTGTGCTATAAGCTGTGTGCTGTAAACTGTGTGCTGTAAGATGTGTGCTGTGTGCTGTGTGCTATAAGCTGTGTGCTGTAAGCTGTGTGCTGTGTGCCATAAACTGTGTGCTGTGTGCTGTAAACTGTGTGCTGTGTGCTGTAAGCTGTGTGCTATAAACTGTGCTGTAAACTGTGTGCTATAAACTGTGTGCTGTAAGCTGTGTGCTGTAAGCTGTGTGCTGTGTGCTGTTAACTGTGTGCTATAAGCTGTGTGCTGTGTGCTGTAAGCTGTAAGAGCAAGCTATCCTTGTATGTGTCCCTTTTTGTGACACTTGTGTATTTGCAGTGCATATTTTAGTCTAACAGTAAAAATGAAAGAGTCATTGTATTAGTCTGTAAGAATCTATATAAATGCATCTGATGTGCATAGTTCATATAGTCTGTCTGAAATAGTCATGATATAATCCAGTGTGAATCTGCAGTGTGTGCACATTACACAATGGTGCAGGGCCGCGGGACACAGGCATTGTGTTGTTACTGAGTAGCTCCTCTGGTGTAAAGATGAACATTCAGGCTATGATGTTTCAATCTGGGCTCATCCAGGGACTCACCCTGCGATCACGCTGGATCCAGATGACTTTGTGGAACTCCTCTCTCCTTTGGGAAGGTGCCAGGGTGCTGCATTAGCATGGAAGTTCATTTAAAATCCTCAGGATGAAAGAGAGATGCCTGTGAGCTGCTGAAGGAAGCCTGGGGGGGGGTGAGCTTCAGCTACAGAAGAAAGCAAAGCACCAGAGACCCCAACGAGTCTTCATCAGGCCGGGGCCGAGACGTCAGAGCGACCCAGGCTGAGCGGCAGTGTTTAATCGCCTCGGAATGAGACGTGCGCTTTAATCTCGGCTCAGTGATCCGTGTGAGAAGCCCACCTCAGTCTGACCCCACAGAGGCAGACCCGACACAACCATGCACTGTGTGGGGCTGGAACGCTCAGTGTCACGGCGGCACGGCTCTGAACAGACTAAAAACTTAAAATCTTAACTAAAGCTAAATCAAATTGTCTCAATCTTTCATTTCTTAGCTGACTGTTGTTAATCTGCCGCACTGATCGATTACCTGTGTGTTAAAGCTGGAGTGAGGAGCTAGAGTGAAGACTGCAGAATTCAGCCAGATAACTGTAACTTGCTCTTACAGCCTCTAACACTGAGACCAGGGGGAAAAGACTACACACTGACGGTGACTGAGGGTGCAGAACACTCCCAATATGCAAATAGAAGAAACCAAGAGCCAATAGGAAAGTGTATCCAGCATCAGTGCAGTACATATTTATGTGTATTGTTATCATTTTTAATATTCCACTGTCTATTCACTGTCCAAACTGAACAAACCCGGTTTGAACCGGACATCATCTTCGTTTTCTGTACTGTGGAATCAAAATGGTTTACTGATGCTAACCTAGCTAAAGCTACGTGCTTGCCATGGTGTTATATGATGGTATTTGGTTGTACAACATGCGTTTTTTGAAAGTTTTATAAATATTTTATTGTAAAAAATATTTGACACAGAAATATTATTTATTGTAAACAGACATTTCATTAGTTAAAACATTAGTTGGACGAGGCCGGGAGCCAGTGTGCTAACCCCGCAGTAGCGATGTTGGGCGAGGCCAGTAGCCAGTGTGCTAACCCCGCAGTAGCGATGTTGTGCGAGGCCAGTAGCCAGCATTCTAACCCCGCAATAGCGATGTTGTGCAAGGCCAGTAGCCAGCGTGATAGCCCCACGGTAGTGATATTGGGAAAGGCCAATAGCCAACGTGCTAACCCCACAGTAGCGATGTTGGATAAGGCCGGTAGCCAGCGTGCTAGCCCTACAGTAGTGATGTTGGATAAGGCCGGTAGCCAGCGTGCTAGCCCCACAGTAGCAATGTTGGATAAGGCCAGTAGCCAGCATGCTAAACCCACAGTAGTGATGTTGGATAAGGCCGGTAGCCAGCGTGCTAGCCCTACAGTAGTGATGTTGGATAAGCCCGGTAGCCAGCGTGCTAGCCCCACAGTAGCAATGTTGGATAAGGCCGGTAGCCAGCGTGCTAAACCCACGGTAGTGATGTTGGATAAGGCCGGTAGCCAGCGTGCTAAACCCACAGTAGCAATGTTGGATAAGGCCGGTAGCCAGCGTGCTAAACCCACGGTAGTGATGTTGGATAAGGCCGGTAGCCAGCGTGCTAAACCCACGGTAGTGATGTTGGGCAAGTCTGAGTCTGGGGCTTCTGAATGATTACTGAAGGGAGGGGTGTGGGGTTTTTTTGCTGTAGAGTCAGTATCCACAGTCGTATACAGAATCATATACAGTGCCTTTAAGAGTCACCAACAACTTTTTTACACTCTGACTAAACGCAACACCTGGCAAACAGTGAGGTTTACAGTCAGTCATATTAATCTGCGTGTATTTTCATAAACTGGAGGACTGTAATCCAGCCGTGAAAAAAAGTCAACACCTCACCAGTAGTTACATTGTTATTAATGTGGAACTACGTGGTTTTTAGAGATCCTCACTATAAAGTGCAACAATCCCCCTGTTTCTCCCCACAGCAGCTGGTAGCAAAACAGACGGGATTAGAGTGACGGTGCTGTTTGAGGTGTTTGAGGGGCGGATGAAGACGTAGGGAGTCTCGTGTCTTTTTCAACATCATTATAGTGCCATTACTGCACAAACCGGTGTTATCTGACACAGCTGAACAGCTGCACTGAGTGTGTGTTATGTTACTCACCCACAAGTAACTATCTGAGGGGGGTCAAACCTGAAACGGCCCCTCCAGCTACGCCTCTGGCACTGGATCTGCTAATGTAGTTAACAGGCAGTGGAAGGGTGTAGCCACCGGTCAGCGCTGTGTTAACCGGGTAGATCCTGCAGCTCTTGTTGTTCAGGTGTTCAGTAATCAGAGTTATCAGACCTGAGACCAGATTCTGGTTAATTACATATTATTTGTGGAGGCAAATGTTTTCATCACATTTGCCATAACATTAGAACCACTGAGGAGTGAAGTGAAGGAGCTGGATCTACATATTAAGTAGCAAGTGAACAGTCAGCCCAAGAAAGGATAACCAGTGAACTGGCAACAGAATCACAGGCGCCCAGGGTTTAATATGTACAGATGACACACACACACACACACACACACACATATATATATAATCATTTCACACTGACTTCCATTGAAATTATATAGACAAAGAATCTTTATACAAAGGATAAAGGATAAAGGATAAAGGTGCACGTATTCGTCAGCCAACCACAATCACTATTTGGGTTGAACACAGATGGAACCCATCTGTGCAGTGAACACACACACTACTGAGCACACACACACACTACTGAGCACACACACACACAGTGAGAGAGTGAGCACAAATGCCCAGAGCGGTGGGCAGCCTTTGCTGTAGCGCCCGGGGAGCAGAGAGGGTTAAGGGCCTTGTTGAAGGGCCCAACAGCAGCAGCTCAGCAAACCCAGGTTTCAATTCTACAATCCTGTGGGTTTTATATATATATATATATATATCGCTGCTGTCCAACAAAAACCATGTATCTGATTGTTTATTGACTGACTGATTGATTGATTATTTGTCTTATTATTTATTATCATGTGACTTCATGAGAACGGTCCGCTTGCTGTAATGTGTTTCCAACACTCTCTTTATCTATAAAATCTATCTTTAATCCATACAGATGACACAGATTTGTGATGGAGTCAGGGGATCTGCACCATATGAATATGTCCTTGCCTGATGTTATTGTATCAGGGTAAGTGAGGGAGAACACATCTTCTTGGTGGGGCTGGATGGATGCACCGTTGTCCTGGGAGGCAGGAGGTAGTCCTGAACCTGTAAATACAAGAAATGGTTCAGATAAAACCATATGGAGATTAATGCCTCATGGTATGGCTGGAAGACATGTCGGTAATGATAATGTGCACATTTGAGGTAACTGTTTTTTTGTAATGGTCTGTCCCTAAGGAAGAGGGAGGGGCTAGGAGATAAAAGATAAAAGGGGACCCCCAGCCTTAGAGGGGGGTAGTTTTTGGGGTTCAGCCCACAGACCTTCTTCTTCTTCTAAGCTGGTCAGAAGTAGCGAATAAGTGATTGTCCGAAATTGACGAAATGGGACCACATGCCCCTTTTATTATCTTCATTGAAAATCTGGATTGGTAAATACTCATTTCTGAAGCACCTTTGGGTGCAAACGTATTTGACAAGTACTGCGTCCCCCTTGTAGTGAACTCCCTCTTCGATGGCTGCAAGGTCACATTTCCAAACAAAAGGTGTCGACATCACAAGACCACAGTACAGTTTGAAACATGCAGTGTTGAATGGTTGGTGTGGCGCAACAGATCACCACTACCTGCCAGTGAGCTTTTACACCATGTGGGAGACTCGGGTTCGATTCCTGGTTTGGGTGACCATGCTGCACTACACCAATAGGTGTCCTTGGGCAAGACTCCTAACACTAGATCGGCCCTCCTCTGTAATATGAGTAAGCTTGTAAGTCACTCTGGATAAGAGCGTCAGCTAAATGCTGTAAATGTACTGTAAGTGGTTCCATGCAGATATGATGAGCGGCTTCTGTGGGAAGAGAGCTGGGCTGATAATAATACTGTATAAATTCAGTAAATCCCTAATTTAAATCCCTAATCACTAATCTACTGAACCCAATGTTTGCAGTTTTATATGGTTATGATCAGCTAATAAAAGCAGGCGAAGGAACTCAGGTTACAGGTAAAGGTTAAATCAGTGCTTAGCAACTGCAGAGCAGGAGGCCGCACAGTAGCCCACCAATCAAACAACGAGGCTCGGCAGGATGAACAAGGACAGTAAGAAAGATACACCCAAACCAGAAGGTGGGCTGGGGGGAAACAGCAAACACTGAGGGTGAGTAAAGCACGTATGTTTACAACAATATGCAAACAGCTGATAGCAGGAGCCAATGGGAAGGCTGAACTGACCAAGAATACAGTCCAAACCCACACCAGAGATGTGTCGTTTTTGAGGGTAGCGCGTCATACAGGCTGACACCACGTAAACAGGTCTGGATGACTTTATTCAGGGGTGTCATTAGACCCGTTTCACCAGTACAATGTTGCTGTGCCTACAGGGCACACCATAGGAACTACATTTCCCATAATTCCCATCAGCATCTTTCCAAAAGCTTGAGCAGATAATGCTTTCAGTCAGAGACAGTTTTGGGGTTTTTTTGCAGAGTAATGAACTTCAGCCACAGTCAGCCACACAACCGACAAGGTCATGAGAGCTCATAGCTGTATGTTTTGGTTAGGGCCACTTATAACCCTATATAATCCTGCAACAATAGCTACACATTAGAGCACTGGCAAAGGCTACTTAATCTAAAAGTGTTAGCATAGGCTTTATTTATGCTAGCTGGTAAAAGAGGCCTTGATAACACAAGCTCGCAAAATGTGCCTTGTGATATCGCCACTTTAACGGAAAGCAGAGAGGTACAGCAGTGCCCCTCTGAACTGTATGTATTCCCCAGTGCAACAAGTAGTCTAGAACCTCCCCTGACTTTTTTACAGATGTTTATTTCTTAGCTCCCAGAAGTAATGAGGCCTTCTCTGCAGGCCTAAAAGGCCCTGAGGGTTCCCCACTGGTGAACCGTCCCTGTTAAATACACAAATAGAGTCCCAAAGTAAAGTACGGGTTTTCCTCCTGCATGCCACACATAGACGAAGCAAACCTGAAACCCTAATCCCTTCGCAGGCCGGCGAGGACATGTCAACGCCAGCCACCCCCGGGGGCCTGCAGAGGACACGCTCTTACACCCCGTCTCTCAGGCTAACGGCTTTCCTCGCATGCTGAGCGTTTAAAGAGCTTTGCCCGACTCTCAGACGTCTCCTCTGACCACCAGACGGGACTCAATGACAAAAAGCCCGGCTGACTGCGCCCGTCTTAGGCACTCTTCTTCTCCTTCCGAGCCACTTAGTGGCAGTTTTAAACATTGGCCAGAGGCGAAAAAGGGAGCTGAGCGGAATGATACTTAAGCGGAGGATACTCTGGAGGAGGGAGAGTAGCTTGAATATTTCGCGCATGGTGGCACAAAGGGGCGGCGGGAACCCCCAGGGGGCGATTTATAAGGCGTATTAATATCTCATGCTTCTGTCCTACTGACTTCTGCCCCGCCTCATTATAATAAGACCACCGCGCAGCCAATCACAGCCCAGCACCGACACCGTTGCGAACATCGGGGGTCACAAGTCTGGCTCTGGTGAATATTAATACTTCTCACCGCATAATTTCGCATCGCCGAAAGGTCACAGAGAGTGAATGGGACCCCGCGGCAGAGTTAGAGTGGGGGTCCGGTGTAACCCACTTCAGAGACAAAAGGGGTTACCTCCAGTATTTGCGAAGACAGAAAGCTGGGGAAGGCATGTTATGTGATGTAGAATACCTGCTGAGCTTGTGGATGTGTGTTTTTGTAAGGACAAAGCGGGGGCAACTGAGGGGGCAGAGAGAGAGATAGAGAGAGAGAGGGAGAGATAGGAGGTGCAAACCCTCATACTGCACACACACACGCCTGTATGTTTGCAGCTCAGTCTCATATGGGACAGCTTTAGGAGGAATGCTAACTCGGCTCTTGCGGGGAGCTTTAAATTGACAGAAATAGAGTCCAGCTGCAGACAAACTGCCCCAGCTGTATTCCCCCCACCACCACCGCCGCCCCACCATCTATACCACCCCCTCCCCCGCATGGCCTGCTCATGATGGCAGCCCCCTACACACCCCACCCTGCCTGGAGGCCCCCATGCAGGAAGCACACCTCCACCTGAGCGTTGCACTAACACCACAGGCTCCGGGTGTGTGCTGCAAAGGGATTACCGATGTACAGTCAAAGGGTTGCCAGGTCTGTGAGAGCCAAACTGTGATGGCTAGACAACCGGGTCAGAACATCTCCACAACACCAGTATTGTTCTGTTGTTGCCAGCATGTTAGATGAGGACGAAGAGGATGAAGATGATGAAGATGATGAAGAAGAAGAAGGTGTCTACTGTCATTTAAACCTGTACAGTACAATGAAGCCAGGGTCAGAGAGCAGGGTCTGCCCCCGAAGCAGAAAGGGTTAAGGGCCTTGCTCAAGGGCCCAACAGTGGTAGCTTAGCAAACCTGCATATTGGACCTACAACCTTGTGATGAACAACCCAGAGATCTAACTACTGAGCCATCACTGCCCCCTATGTGAGCTTGTGGCTACACTCTTAACAATAAAGATGCTACCAAGGGTTCTTTGAGCGATGCCATAGAAGAACCACTTTTGGTTCCATAAACAACCATGTTTGTCGTAGAGAGGTGAGAGTGTGAAGAACCTTTAGGAGACCCCAAAAACTTTCTCTTGATGTTTTGAGGTCCTTTTTTTATAAATTTAAAGGTTTCATCTCTATTACAAAAATAATTCTTCAAGGAACTAATGGTGGTTCTTCTATGGAATCAATCAAAGAACCAAGAGTGTAGTGTTTTACCACACAAACCCACATTCAATTATTAGAGGAGATTATAGGAGGATGCATTTTGATGTAGAACCTCCACTAGAGGTTCAACTTGGACAACTTGGATGAGAAACCTATGTTTACAGGAAGTGTGCTTTTTTTTAAGCGGGGAAATAAAACCGGGTCTCATCTGGTCACACTGGGAACGCACTATAATGACCAGGGTAAACAGAATCTGGGTAAAGAATAAAAATAATAAACAAGCAAAATGAGAATGTTGAGTATGGGCCCTTTAAAGAGAACAGATCTTCACTGCCTGACCGTTGTACTCAAGAGAGCCCCCATGTTACCTGAGCAGGAGCCCACCGGAGCCTGTCAAAACAGGAGGAGCTGACTGATAAGAGTCATCGGGGAGGATGAAGGTTTCCAGTGAAAGTGTTTTTGTGTGCATGTCGGTCTGTGTACAGTGGGAGGTGTTTGGTAGTTGTTCATACATGTATGGTATGAAGATTCGCACCGGCGTGTTCCCACAGAACGCTACAAAGATAAGGTCGGATCCTGTTGCAGATCCGTGCTGGTAGATGTTCGCTCATGATAACAGGATCTGCATTACAACTGGTGCTGAATTAAGTGCTTTTGAAAGAGACGGTCATCAGTTAGCGGTCGAAGATGACAGCGAGCGACTCAGCTGTTTGGACACCCAGAGGAAGTTCACTCCACCACCTCGGCTTTAGGACAGAGAACAGTCTAGATCAGTGATGGGCAGTTCTGGTTCTGGAGGGCCAGTTTAGCAGGTCTGCTAGAGCGGAAACACTGCCCCCTGTTGCCCGTACCTGGTCTAGATGTTTGACTTCCATACTTCTCAAGGGTGAACTTGAAGCTCAAAGGACTCTTGGTATGGATGAGTTTGACCCCCCATCCCTCTAGATGTGGCAGATGGAAGACAAACATCTGGAGGTTTCTCTGTTCTTGAAAGAGATGGTCTTCAGCTGTCATTTGATGGAAGTTAGTTCTATCACCACAGCTCCAGGACAAAGAAGTCTAGATGATTGTCTTCCATACATCTTGAGGGAGAATGATACCCTAATCCCTTTGCAGGCCGGCGAGGACATGTCAACGCCAGCCACCCCCGGGTGACATGGCTCTGTTGTGGGTTTGGACTGTATTCTTGGTCAGTTCAGCCAAGCCATTCTTGAAGCTTGATGGACTTTTGCTACAGATTGGATTGACCCACCATCTCTCAAGATGTATGGAAGACGTTTAGACATTTCTTTGTCCTTGAAATGGCAAGAATCTGTTCGGACACCCAGGGGAATCGACTTCAGAACAGAAAAGTCTAGACATCTTGAGGAATGGTGGTTCAAGCCAGGCCATACTCGAAGCTCGAAGGGCTATTGGATCGTGGTGAGGGTCAGAGTCTGGGTTTTGAATCTGATGGGCAGCTACAAGAACCGGAAGGAAGTTAGAAAGAGCTGCCACATTCTGGATCAGCTGAAAGGATCTGATGGCACACACAGGAAGACCAGAGGGAGTTGCAGCAGTCAAGTCTTGAGGTGACAAGGAACTGAACGAGTCCTTTGTAGGCCTCCCTTGAGAACAAGGGGCGAATTCTGTGGTAGTTGTAGAGGAGAAATCTGAATGAACGATGAGTCGAGAACAGTCACTGGTCATCCACAACTACACCAAGGTTTCGTGCTTCTGCAGATGGAGTGACCAGGGAGTTCTCGAAGGAGGTGGCAAAATCAGCACTTCCACTGGCATTGGCCACAGCAGGCTGTGCCTTCAGATGGGGTTATTCAGTGTGGCTTGTGCGAAGCATCTCAACGCTTACAGGTTCGTCAGTGTCAGGAAATAATGAAGCATAAATATTCATGTGGTGGTTCTATGCAAAATAGCATCTGCTTTGGAATAACGCGCCATCTGTTTTTGGGACTTAAAGGGACGATTGTGATAAAAAGCCACGGCCACGCACATTATCCGTTTTGATCTAAAAAGATAATTTTTTTCATTGCTCTTCCGGAGATGTTGTTTTATTCCAGTGATAAATGATCCTTAATCTGATCCTGAAAGCCTCATCGAACAAGTGGGAATGCTGGTGCATCTATTGTCTGTTCGCTACTTTATTATACGTCTCATTAAGTCAGCAGGGCACGTGTATTATTATGTGCCCGGGAAATCTTTTCACACAGCCAATGATCCTAAAATGTTGTTTAAAACCTGTTTAGCATATAAACTGTACAGTAAACTGATCTGAAACATCTGGTTACATTAGACTCTCAAAACAGCCTGAATTCTTCATGGCATGGCCTCTACAAGATGTTGGAAACATTCCTCTGAGAATCTGGTGCATGTTGACATGATTGTGGTATGCAATTCCTGCAGATTTTTCAGAAGCACCTACATGCCGTGAGTCTCTGCTTGTACCACGTCCCAAAGGTGTTCTACTGGATTTAGATTCAGTGACTGGGAAGACGACTGAAGACCACTGGACTTATTGTCATGTTGATGAAACCAGCTGGAGACAACTTTTGCATCACCATGCTGGAGGTAGCCATTAGAAGATGGGTAAATTGTGGTCATGAAGGGATGCACATGGTCAGCAACCGTACTCTAACAGGCCGTAGCATTCATGTGATAATCGATTGGTACAAAATTGATTAATGGGCACAAAATGTGCCAAGAACACATGCCCCACATGATTACACCAGCCTGGACATGGGTTAGGAGGGTTCCTAATCTCCCCTCTAGGCCCTGTATGCAGTGTACAACCCAGATGGGGCCCATGGCTAATCGCTCTTGGTCCCATCACAGTCTCTGCTGGGCATCCATATGTGGAACCTAAGGACAAAACTTTGGGCTACCCATACAGACCCCACATGGACATGTCAAGTCAAGTCAAGTCAAGTCAAGTCAGATTTATTTGTATAGCCTTTTACAACTGTTGTCGTCACAAAGCAGCTTTACATAATTAGTAATTAATAAAAGACAAAGACAAAAAGAAGAAATAATGTAAGACATGAAGGATCAAAGACCCCCAGTGAGCAGCCAACAGCGACAGTGGCAAAGAAAAACTCCCTCAGAGCTGGAGGAAGAAACCTTGGGAGGAACTAAGACTCACAAGGGGACCCGACTCATCCTCCTCTGGTCTGGGGAGGCAGATTGGGTCAGTGGATTCCTGCTGTTGGTTCCAAGTTCTGACCCTGCCATCTGTGAGCTTCAGCAGTAATCCGGCTTCAGGCTTCGTTTCTCAAGTCTTTAAATGTCCAGGTTTGGTGAACCTGTGCTGAGCCACTGCAGCCTCAGCTTACCGTTCTTGGCTGACAGGAACCCAAGTGGAACCCAACATGATCTTCTGCTGTTGTAGCCCATCCTCCTCAAGGTTGGATGTTTTCCAAGAAGTATTTCTGCTCACCACAACTGTACAGAGTGCAGAGTGATGATCTGAGTTACAGTGGCCTTTCTGTCAGCTCCAACCAGCGTGCCATTTCACCGCTGAATTCTTTCACCAGCAAAGCGTTTCTATCTGCAGAACTGCCGCTCACTGGATGTGTTTCTTTATTAGAGCATTCAGAGTAACTCCAGAGAGATCAGCAGTACTCAAACCAGCCCACCAACAATCATGCTACGCTGAAAATCTCTGAGCCTTCACATTTGAACCCCATTCTGAGGGTTGATGTGAACATGCAGGATTTTATGCATTGCCCTGATTAGATATAGGTCTTTCTAATACATTGTATACATTGAGAGTATCTTGTCTGTGCTACAGTATTAAAACTACAAACCGGATACTGGATGGCACAGCTGGTGCTCCCCTTCTAACCCAGAGGTCAACATGGCTTCCTTAAGGCCTTAAACCCAGTGTAAAGAACGCTGCTTGACACACATGGCAAATGCACCCCCCATGCACTCGTCTAACTCACCGCCCATCCCTCCTCTTGTCCCCGAGAAGATGAAACTTTATGTCCTCTCAGTTAAATTCCGGGCATCTCCACACCTCACAGAGTGCTGGTGGCTTTTAGCACCCTGAGGTGTAAAACACACACATTATAGGTGGGAAAACATTCCCAGCATCCCATAGGATGCAGGACACCAGAGGGGGAAAAAAAGCCTGGAGGCCAAAGATCACTTGGCTGGACACTGAGAGTCACCCGACCCTCTGCAGCAGTACCTCACAGCTGATTCTTAAAGGGTAAGGGTTTTGCAAACTGTGTGGATTTCATCATGGTTGATGTAATGCAATCAAATCCTCACAGCACTGCTCTCCAAAAATTTAATAGAAAGCCTTCTTCCTTGGACAGTAGAGGCAGTTACTCTTTTTAATACCCTTGATTTCGCAGACACAATGAACGAGCAGGTGTCCCAATACTTTTGTCCATGTCATGTATATATAAATTACACCTCAATCAAAAAGCAGCCAAAGCTGAATCCTTTCTCATAACTTCAGTGTGGAAGGGCGGGGCTAATGAGGAATGAGGGGGAAATGAGGCGACGATGCTCTGATACTGATATGCAGAGAGCTGAAGCTCAGTGAGAACGAGAGAACGAGGGACAGTGGAAATAATAGAGAGATGGATTTGGGAAGAGGGGGTTTATGAGGGGTAAAGGAGTGCAGTGTGCAGTGCGGGGTGTGCATGAGGAGGTGTGTGGAGCAGCAGGTCCAGCTGAGGGAGGTCATGGCAGCTCTCTGCGCTGCAGACCCGTCCTCACCTCCTCCTCCCTGCTCCTCTCCTCCAGAGCCTCATTAAAACCCCACCGCACACACTCCAACACGGGACTCACTCTGACCCTCTAAACCCCTACACCCCTCAGCTCACTCAACACACACACACACCTTATTTTGTATTCCTGTTTTTGTGGAGTGTTTCCAAGTCCTTATGATTGACTATCTGAACACAGCGGTACCTTCACCCAGGGCTCGATTTAAGGGGGCTCACAAAAAAACAGGCTTCCATCTCTCCTTGTTTAGAATGTATGGGAACGTCTTACACCGTAATTAATAACAAGGTACAAATTTAATTCTATTAAAAATCTGCAAATCAGACCAGGACCGTTAAGCAACACTACAGTGCATCTTTATAAAGAGCTACACTGCTTTAGACATGGTTGTGACAAAAGTGAGGAATTGAGTTCAGGCTGCTGAGGACAACATGGTGAAGTAGTGGGTTGTTGAAGATATGGGGATGGAGTAATGGGTTAATGAGGACAGGGGGTGGGGTAATGGGTTAATGAGGTCAGGGGGTGGAGTAATGGGTTGATGAGGACAGGGGGTTGGAGTAATTTGTTGATAAGGACATGGGGTGGAGTAATGGGTTGTTGAGGACATGGAGAAGGAGTAAAGGGGTGTTGAGGAGATTTGAGTGGAGTAAGGGGGTGTTAAGGAGATGGGAATGGAGTAAAGGAGTGTTGAGGAGACTGGGGTGGAGTAAGGGGCCTTGAGGAGATTGGGGTGGAGTAAGGGGGTGTTGAGGAGATTGGGGTGGAGTAAGGGGTCGTTAAGGAGATGGGAGTAGAATAAGGGGACGTTGAGGAGACTGGGGTGGAGTAAGGGGTCGTTAAGGAGATGGGAGTAGAGTAAGGGGGTGTTAAGGAGATTGGAGTGAAGTAACAGGGTGTTGAGGAGATTGGGGTGGAGTAAGGGGTCGTTAAGGAGATGGGAGTAGAGTAAGGGGGTGTTAAGGAGATTGGAGTGAAGTAACAGGGCGTTGAGGAGATTGGGGTGGAGTAAGGGGGTATTGAGGAGATTGGGGTGGAGTAAAGGGGTGTTGAGGAGATTGGGGTGGAGTAAGGGGGTGTTGAGGAGATTGGGGTGGAGTTAGGGAGCGTTGAGGAGATTGGGGTGGAGTAAGGGGGCGTTGAGGAGATTAGGGTGGAGTAAGGGGGTATTGAGGAGATTGGGGTGGAGTAAAGGGGTGTTGAGGAGATTGGGGTGGAGTAAGGGGGTGTTGAGGAGATTGGGGTGGAGTAAGGGAGCGTTGAGGAGATTGGGGTGGAGTAAGGGGGCGTTGAGGAGATTGGGGTGGAGTAAGGGGGTATTGAGGAGATTGGGGTGGAGAAAGGGGGTATTGAGGAGATTGGGGTGGAGTAAGGGGGCGTTGAGGAGATTGGGGTTCATATTAGAAAATGGAGTTAATAATAGTTTGATAAATGATCCATTTATCATATTTACCTCAACACCCCCTTACTCCACCCTCAATCTCCTCAACGCCCCCTTACTCCACCCCAATCTCCTCAACGCCCAGCTAAATCAGCTAAAGCACCATTAAACTCTTAAAGTGACGTTTCCTCTGGGGCCTTTATGTGAACCAGGGGAGTGTGGTCCACACGGGAGGATGGAGTTTTGCATGCGGTGGATCAGAAGAGTTTGGAGGGGACCTGAATGTTTGGCTTTCCCGTAGATGCTCTTTTAGCCTCTGAAGACAAACAGCTCCAGAAACTCCAGAGCGATCATTCCACAAGCCCCGGACCCAAAACACAGGGGCCACTGCGCTTTCATCTCCGTGGCACTGAAGGTCAACAATGTAACGGTGGTTTGAACATAAATAATATATCTTACATCTTCTCAAAGCCTGTGGGTTTAACGATTCCACTCTGTTGTGGTCAGAGAAAGAGATACACAGAATGAGAGAGAGAGAGAGAGAGAGAGAGAGAGAGAGAACGCAGGAGAGAGTGTGTGAGAGAGAGAAATGCTCTGGGTAGGAAGACCTTTCCCCTTCAGAATTTCAAAACAAAGCCATAAAGGCCCTCAGAACAAAGACACTTGCTGTCTCCTTCGCCCACTGTGTATACGTCTGCGTTTGATTCGTCTCTTTCCCCAACAGCGCTAAAAAATGCTGTTGAGCCTTAAAGCCAGAGATTACAACAACTAGGACCAACACAAACTGAGTAAATACAGCGAGGAGCCACAGAACAACTACTAGTTCTCCCATTTGGAAGAAAAGACAAAACAGAAAACTGAGAAGTTTAGGAGGACAGAGAGTTCCTGGATGAGGAGAACTTTCTCTCTTTCATGTTCCTCTCGCTAAAGTGCTCTAATTCCTGTTCAGAGAGTCGCATCTCTTAACAACACATTTAATGCTACAGTTTTCAGAAGCTAATGAGCTAAAATGAGGCCTGGGGCGACTGTAGACAGTCCACAAAACTGTGAAATAACACATATCAGATCTTAAATTCACGTATTTTACAGTCGCCTCCCTCTCTGACTCTAAACCCTCTTCCAGGTCATTTGCTGTCACATGGGGGTTTGCCTTGTCTTCTTGGTCTTCGAGATTCTGCCTCGGATTCCACAGTTCCCCTGAACTTCCATTTCTTAATGACCAATAATGCCAATCATTGTGGACAGGGCTTCTGTTACAGGCCTCTCCTGCTTTGTAGGCATCAGTTGGCACCATGTTCAGACCTTCAGCCAAATTCTTAGAGCCGATGTTA
The DNA here is from genome assembly GCF_030463535.1 of Salminus brasiliensis. NCBI lineage: Eukaryota > Metazoa > Chordata > Actinopteri > Characiformes > Bryconidae > Salminus > Salminus brasiliensis. Next base: position 31,740,676 of record NC_132894.1, read on the forward strand.
GTTGAGCGTTAGCACAAGGTATGAAGAGTCACTCTAGAATGGTCACCTGACTAACCAGCCCTAATGCATCAATCAAGGCCTAATGAGTGAATTAGGTTCTGGGTTTTTTCTAATTAGAGGGGTGTCCAGACTTGCATGTTACAATATATATATTTTGCATCAAATCTAAAATAAGCAGAGCTACAGTTGCTGAAGAATTCTCTTATGTAAAGAAATAAAATTGCTACAGAAGTTGTTGGTCATGGAAATAAATGCATGCTGGCTGATGAAGTAGAAAAAAGTCTTCTACAAAAGTACATCACACAGATTCTTCCACACTTCTATGCTAGAAATGCTTCTACACCACACGTTTTGCCATTGCCAAGCTGATCGCTTATGGTAAAAAAAAGAAAAGTAGAAAAATCGATTCCTTTATTTATTTATGTAAAAATATTTAACTTTTTAAGCATTTCTCTTTGAAATTTGGGGATAAACTATTTATTTATTTATTTATTTTGCATAACAGCATCTAAATGCAGTTACTGCATTGTTAATTGCCCAAACACTGTTGCACCACTTATATAATCTCCTTTGAAAAGTGCTGACATTAGAATGGAATGATCTGAAACAGCCTCACTAATGCTTTTGTGTCTATTGTGGCTGAAGGCAATCAAATGCAATCTCCAACCTCCGCAATGTTCCAACATCTGGCAACATGAAAAGCATGAAAGTTCTCCCAGATGAGTAAGATGACTCTCTCTGCTGCAAAGGGGAACAAACTCCATAATCCCTAAGTTGGCTGAGCTGAGCAGGGGTCTACAAACCTATGTGTGCCAATAACTGGCAAAATGTTCGTGATGAGGGGGCACCAAGTGGCCACTATGATCTTGTGTGGTTGATCGGCACAGGCATCTGTTAGCTGTTGTTTCAGAGCTGTGGAGCCACGCTTACCTCTGAGAGCGCTGGCTACCTAGCGATGCTGCATCAGAAGAGTCTCAGAAGAGAGGCTAGTGATGGGGGCATTGTGAGCAATAGGGGGATTCTCATAAATGTGGCACAAAAGTGGTCCCCACTTGACCTTCAGCTTCACCGACCTTCTGCTACACAGTGCATCCAGGGGTAATTAACCGCGTAGGTCGTAACTACAATTGACTGTGCATCCAGTGATTCTATATGCATTGCTTTAGACTGGACTTCACCCTGGGAGGATGTGCTTGGCTTCGGTCAGATTACGGTCCGCGTCGGACCCCAGCCGACAACATCTAATCTGGGGCAGTTGAAAAATCGAGTGGGACCGCGGCCCCTCGGCCGAGCCGCATTAGGGCCTCGTTTATGCAAAGCGGCTCCCGAGGCCTGTCACAGGCTAATCACGGGCAAGGATGATAGATGATGTTTATTTTGCGATGATGGAACGCAACCCCCTGGCCGATGATAATTGTAATAAAAAGGACAGATCAAGCTGGCGGAGTTATTAAATTATTGGACTGTAATTTGCATTAATGTTGGCGGGTGCGGGCCCCCTGACAGCCGGCCTCGCGGCTGCTGTGGAGAGAGGGATCGCTCCACCTTCGTGAAACCAGCCGGCCCCCTCCTCCTCTCGTCTTTGACCTCCACAAGGTCCTCCTCCTCCTGCTCTTCCCACCTTCTTCACGCCCCTTCTGCCTTGGCTTCTACACGGTCAGCGGACACTGAAATGTAGATAGCACAGATTCTGATTTACTGGGCTTCGTTCGCTTCGGAGTGGATTATTACAGATTACTGAAAACGCCCCATCCGTCCCGGCTGACCTGCGCACACATGGCCCACATTCGCTCCCTTCATTAGCATAGATAACGCCTACACAGCCATCCCAGCTCATTTTACCCTTAGAATTTTGTGTAGAATTAGGCTGCCGTTAAACTCAACATGGCAGTACATTATAGAATTACTCAATTACATCATTAATTACATAGATTGTAATGTACATAGATTGCATGTAGAAAGTAATGAATTACATTTAGGCTACGTTCAAAAGAAAATACATGTGGAGCTTTTCACCAATGGGAAACCCTCAGGTCCTTCAAAGAAGGCCTACTGATTTCTGGGAATTGATTATAGTTATTTAATTAATTACATTAAGGCTACATTTAATTCACATGTGATATTTTGTTTTGATGTAAAAAAAAAAGATAATTATTTAAAAAAAAATGTAAAAGACCGTATTTTTAATTAATTATTACCTCACTTTTATTTAATAAAATAATCTTTATTGAATTTATCTTCTGTAAGTATTGTGTAACTGCCCCTGATTCATTGTTTCATTGTATTTTTGTTGGAAACAAAAGGTTTACCTTTCTAAAGTGTAATTGCAAAACTTTTCAATCCACTAGTTTTTCCATTGGTATCCCACTGGTTAGGCCTTGAAGAGTGAGATTAATGGCGGGTTCGATTTGGCTCAGAAGGGGGCTGGGATTTCAGAGCTGGGAATTACGTCAGTTTTGACCTCACTTCAAACTACATGGTAGGAAACATGGAAAACATCTACATAAAAAGCTGGGAATCAGACAGGTAAGAGCGAGTTAGCTAATCTGGATGTAGGGAATCAGACAGGGAAGAGCGAGTTAGCTAATCTGGATGTAGGGAATACGACAGGGAAGAGCGAGTTAGCTAATCTGGATGTAGGCAATACGACAGGGAAGAGCGAGTTAGCTAATCTGGATGTAGGGAATACGACAGGGAAGAGCGAGTTAGCTAATCTGGATGTAGGCAATACGACAGGGAAGAGCGAGTTAGCTAATCTGGATGTAGGGAATACGACAGGGAAGAGCGAGTTAGCTAATCTGGATGTAGGGAATACGACAGGGAGGAGCGAGTTAGCTAATCTGGATGTAGGGAATACGACAGGGAGGAGCGAGTTAGCTAATCTGGATGTAGGGAATACGACAGGGAAGAGCGAGTTAGCTAATCTGGATGTAGGCAATACGACAGGGAGGAGCGAGTTAGCTAATCTGGATGTAGGGAATACGACAGGGAAGAGCGAGTTAGCTAATCTGGATGTAGGGAATACGACAGGGAGGAGCGAGTTAGCTAATCTGGATGTAGGGAATACGACAGGGAGGAGCGAGTTAGCTAATCTGGATGTAGGGAATATGACAGGGAGGAGCGAGTTAGCTAATCTGGATGTAGGGAATACGACAGGGAAGAGCGAGTTAGCTAATCTGGATGTAGGGAATACGACAGGGAAGAACGAGTTAGCTAATCTGGATGTAGGGAATACTACAGGGAAGAGCGAGTTAGCTAATCTGGATGTAGGGAATACTACAGGGAAGAGCGAGTTAGCTAATCTGGATGTAGGGAATACGACAGGGAGGAGCGAGTTAGCTAATCTGGATGTAGGGAATACGACAGGGAGGAGCGAGTTAGCTAATCTGGATGTAGGGAATACGACAGGGAAGAGCGAGTTAGCTAATCTGGATGTAGGGAATACTACAGGGAAGAGCGAGTTAGCTAATCTGGATGTAGGGAATACGACAGGGAGGAGCGAGTTAGCTAATCTGGATGTAGGGAATACTACAGGGAAGAGCGAGTTAGCTAATCTGGATGTAGGGAATACAACAGGGAAGAGCGAGTTAGCTAATCTGGATGTAGGGAATACGACAGGGAAGAGCGAGTTAGCTAATCTGGATGTAGGGAATACTACAGGGAAGAGCGAGTTAGCTAATCTGGATGTAGGGAATACGACAGGGAGGAGCGAGTTAGCTAATCTGGATGTAGGGAATACTACAGGGAAGAGCGAGTTAGCTAATCTGGATGTAGGGAATACGACAGGGAGGAGCGAGTTAGCTAATCTGGATGTAGGGAATACTACAGGGAAGAGCGAGTTAGCTAATCTGGATGTAGGGAATACTACAGGGAAGAGCGAGTTAGCTAATCTGGATGTAGGGAATACGACAGGGAGGAGCGAGTTAGCTAATCTGGATGTAGGGAATACTACAGGGAAGAGCGAGTTAGCTAATCTGGATGTAGGGAATACGACAGGGAAGAGCGAGTTAGCTAATCTGGATGTAGGGAATACGACAGGGAGGAGCGAGTTAGCTAATCTGGATGTAGGGAATACTACAGGGAAGAGCGAGTTAGCTAATCTGGATGTAGGGAATACGACAGGGAGGAGCGAGTTAGCTAATCTGGATGTAGGGAATACGACAGGGAGGAGCGAGTTAGCTAATCTGGATGTAGGGAATACGACAGGGAGGAGCGAGTTAGCTAATCTGGATGTAGGGAATACTACAGGGAAGAGCGAGTTAGCTAATCTGGATGTAGGGAATACGACAGGGAGGAGCGAGTTAGCTAATCTGGATGTAGGGAATACTACAGGGAAGAGCGAGTTAGCTAATCTGGATGTAGGGAATACTACAGGGAAGAGCGAGTTAGCTAATCTGGATGTAGGGAATACGACAGGGAAGAGCGAGTTAGCTAATCTGGATGTAGGGAATACGACAGGGAGGAGCGAGTTAGCTAATCTGGATGTAGGGAATACTACAGGGAAGAGCGAGTTAGCTAATCTGGATGTAGGGAATACGACAGGGAGGAGCGAGTTAGCTAATCTGGATGTAGGGAATACTACAGGGAAGAGCGAGTTAGCTAATCTGGATGTAGGGAATACGACAGGGAGGAGCGAGTTAGCTAATCTGGATGTAGGGAATACGACAGGGAGGAGCGAGTTAGCTAATCTGGATGTAGGGAATACTACAGGGAAGAGCGAGTTAGCTTTAGAGGAACATGTTTAAAATGACACAAAAATATTAATAAAGGTGTTTTACATCATGGGGGATCTTGAAGCCTAAAGCCATTTTACAGCATAAAAGAGAAACCTGAGGCCCAGCGGTGAGGCAGGTAATCACACGGCGTGCTTCACTCACACTGACTCAGAACTGTAGTATGAACCAGTGATGATGGTCTAATGGAGGGGCAGACAATACAAATAATTCAACAGCATCACAGCGCAGAGTACGCCCTCCAGATCCCGACTCGTCTGACCCGCTGTGGGATGTCCCGCCAGCCTGTTTCATGTCCTGTAGCAGTTCCCTCTGAACTGGTGGAGCGCTGGATCTGCAGCCCAGGAGAGGCTGTGTGTTCATTAGGCAGCCAAGGGCTGGAAACATTTGCCTCAGTTGTCCTTTTCTAAGTGAGCGTTTGAAGGGCTCTCGCTGGGGAGAGAAAACCCTGGTGTCGAGCCAGCTGGACACGAACAGAGGAGTAAAAGACAAGGAGGGGAAAGGAGAGAGAGGGAGAGGGAGAGAGAGAGGGAGAGAGGGAGAGGCTAATGGGGCTGCTCCTCTTTTAAGTGTGATCTACCAGAGGAATACATGGATGTGCACAATCCCTGACGTGTGTGGAATCATGCTGAACAGCCTGTTTCTACTCTCCTTCTGCTGCACTTTGATAATCTCTCTCTCTCTCTCTCTCTCTCTCTCTCTCTCTTTCACTCTCTCTCTCTCGCTCTCTCTCATTTTACCCAGAAAACTCTGGGAGTCTATTCATTAAGCAATGAGGGTTACTTTCGGAGTAAAGTAACATCAGAGTCAACGTTGTTCAGTTCATCTAAAATCTGTTAAATAGACAACTGATCATTTATAAACATTCATAAACAAATTTACAAACTGACATTTTTTAACTAATAATAATAATAATAATAATAGTAATGCTAGCAGTGAGCATTAGCGATGTTAATAGCTAAGCAAATCAACTGATTCAATGTAATAATGTATTCAATGTAATAAGTGATTCAATAAGTCAAAATGTCATAAATGAATTTGATAATTGTTACATTAATCAGACAAACCAAATATTTAAGCTGCTAGTAAAGACTAGTAATGCTAGTAATGAACGCAGGCACATTATTAAATGTTGATTTCTGAGTAACTGAGCAAAACCAATTGATTCAGAATCACATCTGAATCAAATTCAATTAAATGAATCTGATATCTGTTAAATAATAATACACTCAGTGCTAAACAAGCCATTTAAGCTGTGAGGAGTGCTAACTAGCAGTGAGTGCTGGCACACAAAGCGTTATCTGAGAAACTGAGCAATTCAAAATAAAACTATCAACTAAATAAAAAACTTTAGTTAAATAAAAAAAGTAGTTAATTTGATACCTGTTAAATTAATCACTCATCATTTCTAACAATTTAAGATGCTAATGCTCGTGATGCTAGGAGTCAGTGTCGGCACACAAAATGTTATCTGAGTAACTGAATAATAAAGAAAATAATAAAAGTAGCCATGGAGTCAATATTCAGTTCAATTCATTTGGCAACTGTTAAATGAATCACTGATCATTTCTAACAAACAAACAATTTAACATGCTAATGCTCGTGATGCTAGCTGAGAGTGTTGGTACACAAAGTGCAATCTCAGTAACTGAGCAAATACAAAAAATAACACTGGCATCAGGTAAATTTGTTAAATTTAAGATATTAATAATGGAAATAATGCCAGAGGTGCTAGCAACGAGTGCCACAAAAATGTTTTTTGAGTAACTGAGCAAAATCTGATGATTCAATTCAATTCATTTAGTTCATGGATCCAACATCAGAGTCAAAATTCAATACACAAATTCAAGATTCAAAGTAAATTTGATATCTGGTAAATTAATTACTGATGATTTCTAAAAAAAAAAATTCATGTTTTCTAAATGATTTAAACTTTTAATGATGGACATAATTCTAGAGATGCCAGCTGTGTTGTCAAAAGAATGTAAAAATATTGTTGAATTGATTCAATTCAGTTTATTCAGTTTATTGATTCAACATCAAAGTCAAAATTCAATTCATGATTTAAAGTTAATTTGTTACCTGGTAAATGAATCACTGATTTCTAAACAAACAAATAATTTAAGACGCTAATGCTAGTGATGCTAGCAATATGTGTTGGCACACACATTTCTATCTGAGTGAGCAATAAAAAACTAAAGTAACAAGAGTAAATATTTAATTAAATGTAAATAAAATCTGATAAATGATTTACATATGAAACAAACTGCTAAAGCTAGCAAAATGTGTTGTGACAATATAAAAAGAGAAAAGTAAAAAGAGAATCTGAAGCAGGTTAATTTAATCTGGTGGTAAAGCTGTTCTGTTTAATTCAGGATGAGAAGGTAAACTTGACCAGTGAGGGAATTCACAGAAACACCTGGATTAAAGTGTGAATTTAAATTCTATGGAATTGCTGATCATTCCTGGAGTAAAAGAACAGCTAAAGCTCCTTTCTGCTCTTCTGCACTGTGCGACGCTACATACTGAAGATAATACCCCTCCGAACATAAAAGGGTGCACGGTCCATCCCCTGCCGATGATTTACGAGCTTTGACCATTAGATGCCATTCATGGACGGCAAAACAAACAATAATAAACAAAAGAAATTGTGCATAATTACCAGAGGTGGCAATTCCAGCCAGATGTGAGCAGGGCTTTGGGCTGAGGCCCAGCTCCCGTTAAATAAAGCGTCTGATTAAGCGCCAGTGCTCGCAGCCACTCGGAGCCTGTCCCTAACGACCCGGAGGTCAAGGGTCACCGGGGGGAAAGCAGATCAGAGGGGCCGCGGGCCTTCGCCTGAGACATCGCCATAAATCCACTGGCACAGAGGAAGCCATCTTTTACCCCGCTGTTAAATAATAGCACACTCACCCCACTCTCATTGTTCACGGGGCCAACGGGGCCCTCAGAGATTCCAGCACTGTGCAGAGCTGCAGAGTGCACTGAGCTTTCTCACTGCCATGCAGAAACACACACACACTCCACACAGCTGCACGCAAACACTCAGATCGGCTTTGGTTTATTTTATTGCAACACTTTACTCACATTCACCCTCAGACAGAGCAGCCAACGGTCACACCTCAGGCTGTAAAGCCCGGTTAGCTGTAGCGGAGCTTCAGGGGATGCCATAGCGAACCAAACAGACAGTTAATGTTAGGTCTGATCAGGTTAAGTGTCTGATTAACAATGTGAGGCGACTTTCAATCAAAGGGACAGAAGCAGCTAGCATGTCTCCTCATTCCACGGCTTTGCTTATGGTCCATTTCCGTGAAGAGAGAGAGAGAGAGAGAGAGAGAGAGAGAGAGAGAGAGAACAGAGGCGAACAGCAACAAAGAAGAGCAGGTTAGCTATTTTTGGCAGCCAAGAAAAAGACAAGGAAAATCCAAGGTAGAGTTAATTATGTTAATAATGTTTATAACTCTAGACACACAGAAAAAAACAAGTTAGAGCAAATTAGCTAACTCAGAAAGTAAGGCACAGAAAAGGAAGAGCAAATGAGCTAATTCTGGAAATAAGGAACAGAAAATGAGGAGCAAATTAGTTAACTCTGGATGTAGGGAACAGAAAAGGAAGAGCAAGTGAGCTAATTCTGGAAATAAGGAACAGAAAAGGAAGAGCAAATGAGCTAATTCTGGAAATAAAGAACAGGAAAGGAAGAGCAAATAAGTTAACTCTGGATGTAGGGAAAAGAAAAGGAGGAGCAAAAGAACTAATTCTGCAAATAAGGAACAGAAAAGGAAGAGCAAATTTGTTAACTCTGGATGTAGGGAACAGAAAAGGAAGAGCAAATGAGCTAATTCTGGAAATAAGGAACAGAAAATGAAGAGCAAATTAGTTAACTCTGGATGTAGGGAACAGAAAAGGAAGAGCAAATGAGCTAATTCTGGAAATAAGGAACAAAAAAAGGAAAAGCACATTTGTTAACTCTGGCCGTAGGGAACAGAAAATGAAGAGCAAATGGGCTAATTCTGGAAACAAGGAACAGAAAAGGAAGAGCAAATTAGTTAACTCTGGATGTAGGGAACAGAAAAGGAAGAGCAAATGAGCTAATTCTGGAAATAAGGAAGAGCAAATTAGTTAACTCTGGATGTAGGGAACAGAAAAGGAAGAGCAAATGAGCTAATTCTGGAAATAAGGAAGAGCAAATTAGTTAACTCTGGATGTAGGGAAAAGAAAAGGAAGAGCAAATGAGCTAATTCTGGAAATAAGGAAGAGCAAATTAGTTAACTCTGGATGTAGGGAACAGAAAAGAAAGAGCAAATGAGCTAATTCTGGAAATAAGGAACAAAAAAGGAAGAGCAAATTTGTTAACTCTGGCCGTAGGGAACAGAAAATGAAGAGCAAATGAGCTAATTCTGGAAACAAGGAACAGAAAAGGAAGAGCAAATTAGTTAACTCTGGATGTAGGGAACAGAAAAGGAAGAGCAAATGAGCTAATTCTGGAAATAAGGAACAAAAAAGGAAGAGCAAATTTGTTAACTCTGGCCATAGGGAACAGAAAATGAAGAGCAAATGGGCTAATTCTGGAAACAAGGAACAGAAAAGGAAGAGCAAATTAGTTAACTCTGGATGTAGGGAACAGAAAAGGAAGAGCAAATGAGCTAATTCTGGAAATAAGGAAGAGCAAATTAGTTAACTCTGGATGTAGGGAAAAGAAAAGGAAGAGCAAATGAGCTAATTCTGGAAATAAGGAAGAGCAAATTAGTTAACTCTGGATGTAGGGAACAGAAAAGGAAGAGCAAATGAGCTAATTCTGGAAATAAGGAACAAAAAAAGGAAGAGCAAATTAGTTAACTCTGGATGTAGGGAAAAGAAAAGGAAGAGCAAATGAGCTAATTCTGGAAGAAAATGAAAACAAAGGGAAAGGGTAGGAGAAAGACAAGTTAGCTAAATGTGGTGGAAAGGAAAAAGAAAAGGAAGGGGTAGGGAAAAGGTAAACTAGCTAACTGTTAGTAGTGGGGAAAGACAGGGGGAAAGTGTGGGGGAAATGCAAGCTGGTTCAATTTGTTGGAAAGGAAAAGTACAAGAAATAAGGAAATAGCTAAGGTGGCAGTAGAAGTGCAAGTTTTCTACCTCAGGAGATCGGGAAAATAACTAATTAATAATAACTAATTATAATCCTAATTATAATAACTAATTGTCCATAAAACATCTGTAGGCTTTATCTAATCTCTTCATTGTGCAAGAGATTAGCTCTGCCGCTGCTTAAGTAGAGTGATTTACACAGATACTGATTTTCATGCAGTTACCATAGAATTCCTAGTAGTTACCAAATCTTGTATATTATTATTATTATTATTATTATTATTATTATATTGTTTTATTATTAAGAAATATTATTACAAGTAATAAACTAAAGACGTCTACAGTTTAAAGCTTTAAAAGTAGTTTTGTTGAGCATTTTAGATTGAATATGTTTGCCAAAAAAGCTGTGTATCATCGTTTAATGACAAAAGTATACACTTTCAGGTGCAGAAGTGAGCAGCTCTGCAGGATAGCAACAGGCCTTATTGTGGGCTCTTCCACATGCTCAGAGAGAGGGACACAGAGCCAAATAATCAGCATAACACACCCTCTAGTGGAGACATGGAAGATGGTCATCTTCACACCTATAGGTAATTCATTTAGCAAATATTTAGCAACAATCTCATACTGATTTCAGTAAAGACACTTTTTTAAACAATGGTTCCCCTTATCACCCATAATGATTTATGCCATATAAAGATTTAGTTATAAATGACATATATCAGTATATATAGAATTCATATATATATACATAAAACATACATTAGTCAATTGAAATTGGCCACTTTCAAATATAATACATATATTTTAGCCGTATAAATATACTCAATCATGTTTATGTTACTACTAACTTATGTAGCACTAATTTATGTTATTATTTATGGTAATACTAACTGTCAGATTCACATTATGTCAGACAGATATACACATATCTGCATGTTGATATATATATATATATATATATATATATATATATATATATATATATATATATATCAAAATATATGCTTTACAATATATGTACATATAGGCCATGTATCAGATTTCTGAATGGGCACAAATGCCTATATATATATATATATATATATATATATACAGTCTATAGTCTGTAGTTACCTACCTTCCATTCCTTTTGATCTACTTTAGCTTGCAGCTTGTAAAAGATGCATAACTTCATACCCAATCTGTAAATATCCCAAATATATCTTCCAACATAAATACTTAAATTTCAGCTTTTAAATAGCTGCTCCAGACCAAATGTTTTGTATTCTAGTTGAAACAGTAAACAGTAAATGAGGCGCGGTGCGCGAATACAGACAACATCTGTAAACATCTAGCCTACGTGTGCGGACCATAAAGATGTCTGGAGAAATAAAACCACAAAATAAGGCCGTCTTCCTCAGAGCTGAGCTTGTCTGTGCCTCCTAGGTCATTGTAAAAGCAAGGACGACCGCCGAGGAAAACATAAAACAGCCAGCAGACAAAGCCAAAGCAGGGCTGGGGTTTCACTCTGTTTACCCTAAAGAGAGAAGCACAGGCAGGACGCTGGGCAGCCACACAGTCATCAGCATCACCTTCATATCTGTGATAAAGCAACAGCATGTTTTAGTTACACCCTGGATATATTTTTGAATGAGGCACAATACAGGGGTCATAGAGGTCATTTACATATTTTCTTCTTAAAGCCACAACAGGATTGCAAATGATGCCACAACCACCCACAACACAATTGGCCTTCATTTCTCTGGGGAGGTAGAATGGCCCTTCTTCTCCCTATCCCCCATCACTCACACAGCCAGGCCCAGTGTTTATTAGCTAATGCAGCAGAATTGGCACTTAGTGTTCTCCTCCAAGCGTGTTGAGTCTTCTGAAGACATTGCATCTGCAGTAGCTGGAGAAGATGTGGGGGCTGGTTTCTTGGATCTTGGATGAAGCATGTGCTAACCTTTACCCTTCCAGCACTGGTGGCAGTGATGGGGGAAGTCTTAGCTAGCGGGTGGGAATTACAATTGACTAAATTAGGAACCACTGGGGGCAAATTCCAACAAAACAGGCACCAAACAAATACATAAAACCATAAAAATGAAGATTTGGGCCCTTTAAAACCTCTCAGTAGTCCCGGGCAGAACGTAGCCGTGGATCAGCCCCAGCTGAGATAATGACACTGGGCCTGCCTGACAGTGCCTGACACTGTGCTGCATTGTGACTGCATTACAGCCCACATTCAGCTCAATTACATCTTCATAATCAAAATGGATGACGGGACGGGCGGCTCAGCCCCCCTCCTCTCCAACAACGAGACGTTTTAATGTCAGTCTGACAGGCCTCACATGGGCCGGCGGGAGGCGAGCGCATACATATTAATCAGGCCGATTAAGACGCGTTAAACGCTGCAGAGGTGGCTCTCTCGGACCTCCGGCTTCTGCATCTCATCACCGCTGCCTCCCCGCTCTCCCTGCGCTCCCTTCACTCCCGTCCCGCGCTCCTGACCTCCTAGGCGGCCGGCGTCTGCCGCAGCCTGGTCCGGCCCGGCCTTTCCCAGCATGCACAGGGGCCCGGCGTGGCTCCCACGGGCCCCCCGCTCGCTCCCTGCCATCTGCCGTGATTTATAGAAAACGCCTGATGATTTATGGTCCAGTCACCGCACAATGAAGTGGCTCTCTTTCAGCGGGCCGACCTCGCCGACCCAGCCGCCACTCCTGGCCCAGGTTTGGGGAAACGAGCGCTAATCATACACTAAAAAGATGCTTAAACAGAGAGAGGCCCGGCGAGAGGGAATTGAGGGCCTTTAATAAAATTAATTTTCGGCGGCGGGCCGCATATTGATGAGGACAGAGATGAGACACGGCCACCGGAGAGGGAGAGAGAGAAAGACAGAGTGAGAGAGAGACACACACACACACCTGTGCTGGGCTTTTAATAATACCTACAGCACTCACGCACTGCTGCGGCCTTCACGGTACACCAATAAATACAGGTACTCTGGGAGAGATGTTTACAGATTTAGGCCAGAACACTTTACGCAGCTTCTGATGAACTTGCAGTGAGTCAGTCTCTACAGGAGAAAGTGCTCTGTGGTCCAATAAGGTAGAATAAAACCAGCATCACTCATGCGTTGCTCTAATTATAAAAGGTACCGTGAGAATTTAACAGTTTTCTTAACAATGCTGTTAAAACGAAGGTAAAACTGCAGACACCTGGAGACAGGCCTAATTAAGGCCTAATAATTCAAAATCAAACCAGGAGCGATTGTTTGTTATCAGATATGGAGCAGCTGAAACCCACAGTCCCGTAAAAGTAGCACTACTTAAAGGAAACAGGTGCCACAGAGGGCTTCTCGACGAATCGCTTTCTGGTCCCTGAACAGAAGGGATTAGCAGCAGTTAGAAAAGATGTGGAGGCTGGTTTCATGGATCTCAGAGGAAGCATGGGGGAGACACATTTTGTAATATAAACATTCATACACCTACACTATTTGGACAAAAGTATTGGGACACACCTTCTAATCACTGAATTCAGGCGTATTTCTATTGCCACATGTATGGCAATCAATCACCTAGCCATGCAGTCAGCCTTTCTTACACACATTAGTAAAAGACTGGAAGGTTCTGAAGAGCTCACTGAACTCCAGCGTGGTTCTGTATGTAATAGGAGACACTGCTGCACCAACAACAACAAGTCAGCTGGTGAAATTTCCTCCCTCCTAGATCTTCCTCCATCAGCTGTCAGTGGTATTATTATTGAACAGTGGAAGAGTTTAGGAGGAACAGCTCACAGAGAGCAGCTCAGCCACAGTGCACAGAGTGTCTGTCAGACCACGTAAAGTTACAGATACTAAACCACAGAAATACTCTCTACCTCTGCTAGCCTAGTCTGACCACACCGTAGACCCAACAGCACTGAACCAAGTGAACACACCGAATCTCCTCACCAGCAGAAACCAGGCTGGACTCTAACAGCTCTAAGGGCTTTTCAGAAGCAGCTCCAGCTGAAATTGGTATTCCAGCGGCCGCTGTGAACAGGTAATTTCAGCCATTCAGCACTAGGAATTGAATGATTGATGACATCGGATGAATTCTACAGTAAATCAATTTCTTGATGTAAATGTATCTGTCAGTGGAGACAGCCTGAGGAAAACACTCAACGCTGCTGCTCACACAGGCCCGAGGAACGCAATCAAGATCCAGAGGAACTGCCATATAGCCATTTTCAGCTTCAGTGCCCATGATTTTTTTCCCCCTCTCAATGACAGGCTGTGAGGAAGATGACACACTCACACTCGATTGTAAGGAACAATGATGACTTGTCGGGACACATGTATCAATACACTCATTTATCCAATTACCACTAAATCATCCTTTATCCCTCAATTATAATGTCCTAATTTCATTCACGGGTCGCTGGGCACCAGAGTTTGTGGAGGGTGCTGATGAAATGCTCCTCGGACCTTCACAGCTTTACTGACCTCATCTACCTGCATGCGCTATTATGTACCTGCTTAGGTCGCATTGCATCTGGTGCACTGAAAATACGACCTACCTGTTACAAAAATAAAGGCGCTACAAAGGGTCTGTTGAGTGATGGCATAGAAGAACCACTTTTAGATAAACACTATACACTGTACTCCACTAGAAACACACTATTAGGGATGTTCCGATCAAGGTTTTTACCCCAGATCACATCCGAGTCTCTTAATGCTGACTTTTGACCGATACCGATCCAATCTTAGTGTTTCAATAAATACTACAACCCCACAGTTTAGGCAGGGTGTGATAATCCACACTGGTAATCCCCAGTAAATCACTATTTTAGCACCAGTTTTTAAAATCAGACTCAATTCTAATCTGATTTTTTTTTTTTTTTTTGGAGCAACCTTTTAAACTCTATAGTGTTTAATTCCATACAGTCCAGTCTGACTGACCTACCTGACCATTCACAATCCAGGTACGGGTCCCTAGCTGCAAAGAGGCTCAGAACCCCTGATGAGGCAGGGTAAACACTCCATGCTCTGTTGTATTGCTCCCCCTGCTGTTTCTTTCATTAATGTCAAGCAGGCCACTCACTGGCCACTTTATTAGAAACACTTCCCTTGTACTTCCTCTGACTGGCCACTTCATTAGAAACACATACCTTGTGCTTCCACTCATTGGCCACTTTATTAGAAACATCTACCTTGTACTTCCACTCAACTGGCTACTAATCCCACATATTGGCCACTTTTGTAGAAACACCTACTTTGTACTTTCATTACCTGGCCATTTTATTAGAAACACCTACCTTGCAGGTCCACTCCCAGGCCACTTTAATGAACTTTATTTGTACCCTATTTATTTGCATCTTATATAGGCTAAATTCATAGGATGGATGGACATGAATGGGTGGACACAAGTATTGGGACACGTGCACATTCATCAAATCATCAAAATCAAGGATTTTACAAGAGCTGATCCTGCTTTTGTTGGAGTAACTGTCTCTACTGTCCAGGATAAGAAGGTTTTCTACTAATTTTTGGGGGCATTTCTGTGATGATTTGATTGCATTCAGCGACAAAAACATTAAGTGAGGTCAGGGCGTTGGATGATGACCACCTCACCTCATCATCCCCAACTGTCCAACTTATCCCAAAAGTATCAGATGGAGCACCATCCATTATTCCAGAGAACACAGGTCTTCCACTGCTCCACAGCTCAATGCTGGGGGGCTTCATACCCCTCTAGCCCACATCTGGCATTAGGCAGCAGCATGGTGCCAATAGGTTCATGTTAATCTGCTCCAGTCCTATTCTATTGGCAGTACGTCACTACAGGTACTAGACAAGCTGTATTTGTACATTTGCACATCTGTGTCAGCAATGGATGCAATTTAAAGTAGCTGAATGCATTCATTAGAAGATTTGGACATAGTGTGTGTATACACAGGGCCTGTAGAAAAACGTCAAGGGTAAGAGGAAGAGCAAATCCTACAGAAGAGGGAACATGTAAGGTTCTTTTGAGTGACTTGCTGCTCCAACCTTCAAACACCCACCTGAAACATGAAAGGGAATTCCATTAACACTTCCCTCTCCGCACTTCAATCGGAGCAGGCGATGGCCAAGCCTGCTTGAGTTAAGTGCCTTTATAGGGCTGCACTCATGTTCTTCTGAGGGCTAAAGGGGAAGCGGAGGCTGATACACAGCGTGGCCCATCAGCATTTGTCCAGTGATGCAGTTTCAGCTGTTGTGGTTTCCTAGTCCAGAACACTGGATATTGAAATATTGAACAACTGGACTTTTGGATCTCCAAAAGCGTCCAACATTTCCAACAAGTCCTTTTCTATTCTATTCTACAGAGACTAGACAAGCTGTGTGTGTGTGTGTGTGTGTGTGTGTGTGCATTTGCACATCTGTGTCAGCAAAGAGTGCAACTTAAAATAGCCGAAGGCAACTCATTAGAAGAGGTTAAGAGTCCTGGTATCGTGAGAACCATGAGAAGTCCAGTATGCTTCTATCCCTTGTTACTGGGGCATTCCCTGATGAAATCACTGGTAACCTGGCTAGGTCCTAGCTGCCTGCCCACTTATAGCCAGTGACAGATCAAACGAGAGGGAGCTGTAGAGACGTATCATGAAGCACAAAAGCACACGATAATCATGATAATCAAAAAAATAATGGGCAGCATAAAGATCTGACCCACACTTCGACCAGAACCAAATTGTGACAACTAGACGACTGGGTCAGAACATCTCTGAAACATCAGGCAGGTCTTGTGGGGGTTTCTTATGGTATGCAGTGGTCCGGACCTACCAAAAGTGCTCCAAGAAAGGACAACCGGTGACCCGACGACAGCGAGGGTCATGGTCACCTGAGACACGATCCATGGAGGCCGCACCTCACAACGTACAGGACTTAAATAATCTGCTGCTAATGTTAGTCTTAGTACCACAGGACAGACACCTTCAGAGGGCTTGTGGAGTCCATGCCCTCGATTGGTCAGATCTATTGTGGTGACACAAGGGGGGGCCTACTCAACATTAAGCAGGTGGTGGTGGTGATGTGATGGTGGATCGGTGTGTGCATGTACATATATACATAATGAAAGAAGGACTCAGGGACTGAGGAATGGAAAACTCAGAGGTTTCGTTTATCTAGAGCAAATGACGTTTTACAGATTGCAAATTCTATCACAGGTGAAAGTTAACAAAAACAGGGTTCTTATGTACAGTCGGCGTAAAGCACATAAAATAAAACAAATATATAAATACAGATATGGATATATTAAATAAGAGCAGCTAAACAAAAGGCATGCGCAGTAAGCGATAGGTGGCATTGTCTAACATTTCAGTACGTCAGCAGAAGCGATAAAGCATTGTACTGGCTGCGATTGTAACAGTCCTCTATGGAACACTGGCTTTTCCCTTATACACACACACACACACAGAGAAACACACTCACTCATGCAACCTTATTTGCAGCTCAAGAGTTGGGTGGGGGGCTTTGCTTATTAGTCGTCGTGAATAGGAAAATAAGACATATGTAGACGTCTGTAAGGCATCTGAGACGTCTGCAAGGCATCTGAGATGTCTGTAGGTCGTCTGAGACAGCTCTAAGACGTCTGAGACATCTGTAAGGCGTCTGAGATATATGTAAGAAGTCTGAGATGTCTGTAAGGCATCTGAGATGTCTCTAAGATGCCTGATACGTCTGTACGGTGTCTGAGGCGTCTCTAAGACGTCTGAGATGTCTGTAAGATGTCTGAGATGTCTCTAAGACACCTGAGACGTCTGTAAGGCGTCTGAGACGTCTCTAAGATGCCTGATACGTCTGTACGGTGTCTGAGGCGTCTCTAAGATGTCTGAGCTGTCTCTATACGTCTGAGATGTCTGTAAGACGTCTGAGATGTCTGTAAGATGCCTGATACGTCTGTACGGTGTCTGAGGCGTCTCTAAGACGTCTGAGATGTCTGTAAGGCGCCTGAGACGTCTGTAAGGCGTCTGAGACGTCTGTAAGACGCCTGAGATGTCTGTAAGATGCCTGATACGTCTGTACGGTGTCTTAGGCGTCTCTAAGGCGTCTGAGATGTCTGTAAGATGTCTGCGATGTCTCTAAGACGCCTGAGACATCTGTAAGATGTCTGTAAGCCTGGGATGCTAGCAAGCCTGCAAAGAGCGCTCTACGCAAAAAAAAAGTGTACATGTAAACATATCTACACTATACACACGACCAGGAGACTCATTACTCTGTCACCTACATTAGTTCACTTAGCTTCACACACAAAGTCGCTTACCGCACAAATCTTTACAGTACTGTGTTCACGGTAGGAGAGACAGATTCAGCACAGGAGATCAGGACATGTTCTTACAGAGAGCCGTGGCTAAAACGTGCAGGCATCCGACAGAAACTCTTCAGTACGGTCCATTACAAATAAAACTCTACAATTTTAGATGTTGCCTTAAAGGAAGAGCTTGGTTCAACATGCTAACGTGGCTAACAGTGAACGGAGGCCACCAGTTAGTGTGGTGTAGTTTAGCTAACTACATAATGCTAGCTGATGGCTGTTCGAGTTCGATGGCTGTTCCAGTGGTTGGAAGGCACCAGTTAGCACCAGCATGATGTCTTGTGAATACTGCTAACTGGATGCTGTTCTTATGCTGTTTAATGTTAGCATTAGCATTAGTATTTTGACTCAAAATAACTTTAATTCTGTTTTTTTTTCTCTTGCAAATGGAAGCCAACAGTTAGCGCAACGACACGATCATGCAAAAACCTTGTATCTCCATTTTTGTAATTATCCCTTTTCTTAATGTAATTTGAATCTGGCTGTTGTTCTTTACATTGTCCCAGACTTATGTGATGAAGGGACTCACAGAAATGATCTAAAATGACCTGGAATTAAGTTGTTTTACATTGACTTCCATTGAAAGTTAAGGAGGTTTTTTCCTTCTCCTGTAAAGTTGCACAGGTTTGTGTGTGACGGCAACGATAATATCATTCGCATGTTGCTAACTGTTGTCTGTTTGTCTTCATGTATTGTTAGCAACAGTTTTATTGACTGAACTGCACTTCATTTCCTTTATTTTAGTTCGGCCGTAGTTCTTCATTTGTCCATCAGACCTGCTCCTGACACAAATTTGAGAATTACCAGCATTAAAACGTCTGCTCAATTTTTTGTCTGCCCAATTTGCCACAAACATGCCACAGTTTACCAAATGCAACTGATGTAGCTACACACTTTAGTAACATGGCAAGAGAGCGATCCCTAGGCTGCATTTGAGAACTTTCATGCCATGTCAAACCCCAGCCCATTCATATACAACTGAGGTGTCTTCACATTTCAACTGTAAACAGGTCACTTTTCAGCAAAAGTCCAAACCAATGGATAACCAGTACATTGTAAGGCCTAATAGTAAAGCAAACCAATCTTAACTCAAGAACACACTCTCAACATTCATCAAGCATCAGCACAGTATAAGAATCAAAGAGCCGTGGTTGAATTTAAAGCTGCGTAAAAATGCTGTAAGGGCCCTAAGCGCTCTAAAACACCATACAGGCACTCACCTTCCAAAAACCAGAGAATTGGATTTTAACAGTGGTTCGACTAACAGTAAATCCAATTTGGATCATTTTTTTTTATTATTATTAGAATTATTGCTCTAAAAATGTTGGAATTCCACTACTCATGTGATCTCAGAGCCTGGAGATCCTTCCAAACTAAACTGGAGAATTTGAGAACGCCAAACACAGCTTGATTGAAATTTGCTGGAAATTGTCTTGGAGCCTATAAATGTGCCATTAGGACAGATTGTGAACAAGGCTTTCTTCAAATCAGGCTTACTTGACACTCCTTCAGATATCTCGGTCTTCAAACCTAAAGGCAATCAAAGCATTTTTTCTTTACATTAAATTCTGTAATATTTCACTCTGGGCAGGGCTTCTTTTTCCAGTAAGTCACTGGACCAGGTGAATGATCCAGCGAAAACGAGACATGTGGAATGGCAGATGAAGTCTTCTATGTATGCTTTTACAGACTGAACAAGGAATTCCCTTTGAACTTTCATCTTGGGTGTAAAGAAACAAAAACTGTACAGATACAATCTCAGTTCTTTGCATATATAGTTTTGAATACCCCCCAAACAATGAGCGTAGATACCAATATTCGACATGCACGAAGAGAACGTTCCAGACATTGGAGGCAGCGGTGAGTAGGAGGTCAATTACTAAGCCTACGGAGGGAATGAACGTCCACCGATCCTTACATTCACTAAATATATAAAAAGGCCTGATTTACTGAAGCAGCCGACACGAGCTAAGAGCGTTTTCTGCAGCCAATCATCTCCTTACCTGGATTGTATGTGCGGTCATTGTTAATAAGTGTGACGAGCTGCAGTAAATCCGTCCCCAAACATGAGGAAAGAAAGGAGATTCTTTGTACAAAACAGGTTTGCCACAGCAGTGACGGAATGACGTCAAGGAAAGACCTTTAGAGAGATACTACAGGGAACAGCACTTCCCGACAGATTACCCTATTGGAGAATAGAGCTAAACAGGCCACCTGGACACAGTCACTGCTCTCCTGAAGCAGCCCATTCCAGTCCAGTCACACTGGCATTTGGACGCTAGAGATGTAACTTAACCCTACTTCTGTTCCTCATTCGTATAACTATATCGCTTATATATTAGCTTGATAGCAATTATGGAATAATTCACAGTAGATACTGAATACAAAGCCTTAAAACTAATAACTGGACAGAGTTTAAGGGGTTAAATTCCATAAATTAGATAGTATTTAGGCAATGAAAAATGTAACTTTGGGTTACTGAATGATCACAGATCAGATCACATCAATAATGACCATTCATTTATATGGAGGCTTTTATACTGTGAATTATTCAATAACTACTGTAAAGCCAACGAGTATGTAATGTAGTTATGAGAGTGAGGCTCGGAGCCCACTTACAGAACTTAAGAACTCGAGGGGCTCAAATAAGACCTTAGATTGTGCAGGAGTTCTGAGATGAACTCAGGTAAAAGAGCCAGTTCAGCAGAACTGAACTGGACTAGGAGTGAGGCTATGCTTGGCTTAGGGCTGGACCGGATGACTGGCTGATTTAACTGTGGGAGGAGATGTCGGACGAGCTGCTGCTGTTGCTGTTGGTCGTTTGAGCTCTCTTGATGTACAGGTTAAGCAGTTTCATCTGTGAGGGAACAAAACAGAGAGTTACCTTTGTAACAGACGGTCATCACACACAAATGCACACTACATTACAATGATCATATTACAGTGATCAGCAATCAGTGGGCACCCTCAGGGTCCTCTAGGCTTAATGGGAATTCTGGGATTTAAAAATCGACATGTTTGTGATTTCAGTTCGTTTTATGATTAGTATTGTTTTTAGCCACTAAATGGAAAACTGCCCAACCAGGATTCATTTTCTCAATAGTATCTAGGTAGATAGAGCCAAACAAGCTCTCCCATTGGCTGGGACTTCACTGGCAGAATTGAAGGCCTAACGCAGCACAATTAAATAAGTGACAGATGATTCAACCAGTTACATTTTTGATTTCCAGTGGGTGGGACCAGGTTTGTCTGAAAAAAAACCCATCAGCCTAGGCCTACAGGAACTACCAGTAGTTTCAGCCAGTTGTGTTAGAGCTCTTTACTAAAAGTGAAACTGCTAGACATCGGACAGACAGGGTCAAGCCTTGTGTCAAAATAAGCTTGCTGGCGAGTATATATATTTATTTATTTATTCTGTCCAACAATAGAAAGTGTATGCTGATAAATTACACCTTGTCTGTTCCAAACCAGGCTAGTGCGCCCCCTAGAGGATACACGTTCACGTATAAAGCAGAAAAGCCTCTGACTGGCTGCGTTCTACCCTGCCCGCTTCGCACTAAGCCACCGATCCACAAGCTTGTTATCGACCCCCTAATGTGTGTATTTCAAAATGGGCTGAGAGGGCAGGAAACTTGCTGATATTGAGGGTGGATCTACTCTTTTAAGCTTCTCTACGGTTTTACCTTGCTGCCAGTGAGCTGACCAAGATGTTGCTTCAAATCTTCCCCAATCACTGAATAGATCGCCACCAGGCAGAACACACTGGCTTTCCGCACACTGCTCTCAGTGTTATCATAGCCCTGAAACAGAAACATGCAGGATCATCAGTGGCAGACAAAGGAAACAGGGGTTAAATATATTACATATTGTGTGTTAAAGATGTAAGAAAATATTGTATATCAATACTGATATATCAAAGTATTGCGATATCATGTTTTGCAATGATGTATCAATAAAAAAAAAAAACAGTAGCAGCTTTAATGAATAGTTTAGATTTAAAGAGTTGCTAGCAGACAGCGGCTCATTTTGATCCCAATTTGGTACTGTCAATTAACCCACACATGTACCATATGTATCATGTCACCAGGATCTTGCCAATGAACAGCAGTTTCCTATGCAAATGGACCTGATGGAGCTGGTGAGCGGAGTGTATCTCTGTTTTAAGGGACGTGTGTAAAGGTAAAGATTAGGGTGCACATAACAAGCTACTGTGTTTATGTATACGTAAGTGTGTATGTGTGTGTGTTTGTGTGTGTGTGTGTACCTGCAGCAGGCCAGGGATGATGTCAGGCAGCAGTTGGTGTAGAGAATCCTGCGGGATGCGCTCAATGACTTTGGTCTGCATTTTAATGGCAGCCAGGTCAATGGGGTAGTCTGCGGTTTGGACGATGGGACACAGCACCTTAATGCACTGCTCTGGGTGGATGGAGCCAGCCAGCGTGGAGGCAGCCTCTTCTGCAGCGCGCACCACCTGACCAACAGACGGGTGCAATTTATCATCAACAGAGCATGTTTGTCGTTGACCTTACAGTCCTTTTGGAGCATTTCTATTGGTCTATACATTATAAAATTTGGACCCAATATGTAGAGCAAGATTCACATTATGTCAAAAAGGGGGAAAACGGCAAAAATAGACACACAAGATTTTTCCCTGAGAGTGAGATATGTTTGTTTAACTGTGCACTCTTATAATTAGGCAGGGGCGGTAAGAAGACAGGGGACTGAGGGTCTTGCATCACCCTTTATTTTTATGGTTGTTTAACTGCAACTGCTTTTGATAACAACACAAATGGCACAGTAAAAAGACCTGTAAAATAACAGTAATTAACTGGCAGCAGTTTCTTCAGTACAGTGCTGTTTATTTACAGGCTGGTTTGCAGTATATGCTGCTTAAAACCTCAGCACCCAATGCCGTTTATTTACACATCCCTGCATGTAAGGGAGAGTGTGTAATCTCACCTCTTTGTGGGAGTCTTTGTGGGCCTCCAGTGTTTTCATGATGGTGAGTTCTGCATAGTTTTTGAAGCGAGCCGGCTGACTGCGCAGGATTTCCTTCAGAACACGCAGAGCCAGCGCCCGGATGGTGTGCTGAGCAGAAAAACAGTCAAAGGTAGGTTATCATCAGCTCCTCATGCTTTCAGAAACCTGGTCTTCACTGTTTTTTTCATATATTTCCATATCTTACTTCTTCAAGTGGCTTCAGGTTTCTAAACTGGGATTCTGACAATATTCTGGAAATACTGATTTTAGGTTCAGCAACTAATAACAAAGTTGTCAATAAATTCCCCAAAAAGACTTTTTGTTTTGTTAAAGGGTGCAGAAATTGTTCCAAGTGACACACTATAGTTACTTAAAACTTTTGGGAAACTGTGGCAAAAGTCAGTGCATCACACCCTGCAGTTTTGAGGCTCATAACAAAGAGTTTACCCCCTTTAAAAAAAGTTAATTATTAAAAGTTAATTAATAAAAAATTATTCTGTACCATATTAGTACTAAATTAGTTATTAATAATAATTATTTAGTACTTACTAATCAAGTACTTTTTATTCAGTAAATAAAGTAAGTAGTAATTATTCAGCACTTACTACTTATTTAGTACAGGCTAATCATTCAATAAGTACTAATTATTAAGTATTTACATATTACTTACTACATATTTACATATTATTTACTAATATTAATTAGTTCTTATTACTAATAATAGCAATAATAATAATAATAATGCAATGAGCACTGTATTCAGTAAGTAGTAATTAGTTATTTGCTTGCTATTTATTTAGTGTCTAATTATTATAAAATGGTATAATAATTATAACGAACAACATGACAAAATACATCATTATAGAATTATAAATATATAAAATAATGATAAAATATTATATATACAAAAGTACTCATTATTTACTATCTACTTACTACTAAAAAGGACTAAATGTGCAATATCTTCTAATTATTCAATAAGTGCTAATTATTCAGAATCTACTATGAAACTAATGTGTAATTGAAGTATGTAGAGCTGAAAGGGTTTAGGAGTTTCTCTGCCCTCCAAATTCCAAAAGATCTCAATCTGATGTGATGCAACGACAAGTATTCACTGCTGCTAACGTCCTGGTGCCTTGACACCACAGGGCACCTTCACAGGCAACTAGCATATTATGTATGTAGGTGGTCATAATGTTCTGACTATATTTTCTGTAGTTTTGTAGCAGTAGTCTGTTTATACTGTTCACAGAGGAGTGTGCTGCGCTGTACAGTATGCCACTCACATCTTTGTCCCCCATTGTCTCCAGCAGCAGCAGCAGCATTGTTTTAAAATGCTCCTCCCACACGGCCACACTGTCGTCCCGAGTAACCTTCAACAGCTCCAGGAGGGCCGCCCGCCTCTCCTCCACACGCTCGCTGTGACTGGACAGCTCCTTCAGCAGGTCACCAACCAGCTCCAAATTTTGTGTGGGCCCTGACCAATGACAACAGAAACGACATTCACAACCTGAATTCACAAATTCACAAATCTCAGAACATCAGGAAAACTGTTTTTACCAGCTGAGTAACTTTTGGGATGCACCATTTTGTTCTCACCAAAATCCTGCCGTCGACCTAAAGAAGCAGAGAGACGGTCAGCATTATGTAGCTGGATGTTCTGCATGTTATACAGTAAATGGTAAGGACAGTAATTATGTAAAAGTCTGCTGTTATCATAAGAAATCCTCATAACTCCAATTGTTTTCTGTTATTCGCCAAAGCTGGTGAAACAGTAAGATGCGACGGCGCCTTCAGGAAAATATGGTACTTGTGCAAAAGTAGCTCATCACCTCTAGACTCTATTAGTTATGGGAATATGGCTTGCTACCAAGTTGAACCAGGTCTTGTGACTGCAGCCTTTCCTGCTAGGCTAAAAGCTACCATTTTACCATCCCTTCTCTCCATCATCTGCTCCCTTGAAAACAAACTGGACTACCTCAGTTGAACCAAACTGGAGCTAAACACACAGCAGAAGGGAAAGCACAGGCTAAATGATTTACCGTTACAATTCTGGAAAGCCAAATCTGGGGAAGTAAGTGGGGGCATGGCTATAAGCTAACCGGCTGCAATCTCTTTAGCTTGCTAACAGCACATTGCACTGGGAGGGCACAACTAGAGAACAGACTGGGCCATTAGTCTGTCTTTCTCAGATGGTCTGGCCATTTAGCTCTAAGCAGAAGCCACCTAAACCCCAGCCCTAAGTTCTCAGAGTTGCTGCCTTCTTTACTGTCACACAAAAACCTTGTACCACCAAACTCCAACACACACTGCCCACACTTGCTAGCATCATGGCTCTGAGAGATGGGGGGAGAGGGAGGGCCATTCTACTCAAGGCCAGTTATGGATGGATGGGGCATTGCCAGTCATCAATCCTGCTTGAGCAGCAGAAGTGATTAGATGCATGTGCAGATGACCCATCAGAACGCAGCTGAAGAAATTCTGACAGCAATGGCCAGTGCAGCGTGCAACAGATGTCAGAAGGTCTGTGGTGGGAGTAGTGATTCGCGTAACTAATCACAAAACTCACAGTTCGAATCGGATCGGAGTCACAGATTGGATCGTTTAGTGGAGTATGGAGCCCTTACACAGTGGAGTCCCTCCTTGAAGATTTCTCCACACCTCACACTAATATAACTCTGCTTTCCACTTTGGGTTGGCTTATGGCTCTCGTGGCTCTGCACAGCAGCAGGAAAACTGGTAACTCTTCAGGAGGGCAAAACAACCCTCTTAACTTTCAATGGAAGTCAATGTAAAACTATTTTACACTGAAATTTTACACTGGAGCATTTCTATTGGTTCATTCACAACTGCAAACAAAGTAAGAAATGACAAAAATAGAGATACATAGATTTTGCATGGCAACACTGATATGCTGACGGCATGGTGCGAACTCACAAAGTGAAGAGTTTTGGTGATCTGAGGTTTATCTTATTATGGTAAGAATTTAATTACACTCTAGTAACTAAACATGCAGGCGTTACCATCCCGAAACTGTTCCACGTCATCGTCAAACACAGCCTCCCTCAGGGCGCCCTTGTCATAAGAGCTGATGGAGTCAGTGTAGTTGTAGGGGTTGTACTCTCGTGTTCTAGGGCCCAGGAACTGCCGGGGGGACGGCGTGTTCAGTAGTGAGGTTTTATTATCCAGGGCCATCCTGCCCCCCTCCGTCACGTCCCCAACAAGCTTGGGGTCTGCAGCCGATGACGTCACACCACACTGCAAATGTTTATGAGCATTTAAAGGATGTGTGTGTATGAATGGGAGGGAGAGAGGACAAACAGAAACAGTGAACCTTTTGTAAAATTACAGCAGTAAGGAGCCATTTAACATGCAAAATGATATTTATAGGGCAACACAAACATTAAAATGCTACTGATGCAAAACAGTTAACAATTAACTTCGAATATGCTTCCCACCCATAAGGACGCTGTATGGGAAAAGAGTCAGGTCAATTCTAAGGGCCTGTGACTGTGACAGAGGTCCTAAGAAATATATTAAATGAGTGATTTGGCTGATTTGCTAAGAGTTGTGTGGCCCAGTGTAATATCTTTAAATGGGGCCCAAAATTCAGAGCAGTGCCCCTGCCCACCCATTAGCTAAGGTTCTGCACTCTATCAATGCACTACCAGTGCTGGGAGGGTGAAGGCTAGCATGTGCTTCCTCCAACACACACTGCCCACACTTGCTAGCATCATGGCTCTGAGAGATGGGGGGAGAGGGAGGGCCATTCTACTCAATGGATGGGGCATTGCCAGTCATCAATCCTGCTTGAGCAGCAGAAGTGATTAGATGGATGTGCAGCGTGCAACGGATGTCAGAAGGTCTGTGGTGGGAGTAGTGATTCGCGTAACGAGTCACAGATGGGATCATTTAGTGGAGTATAGAGTCCTTACATAATGGAGTCCCTCCTTGAAGATTTCTCCACACCTCACACTAATATAACTCTGCTTTACATTTTGGGTTGCCTTATGGCTCTCGTGGCTCTGCACAGCGGCAGGAAAACCGTCTTCCACACTGTTATGGTGAAACTGTGCCGATTAATCTGCATACTCAGAACCGCGGGGTGCAACCCATACAGATCACGAATTATCCGTGTTCCGTTACACCCCTAGGTGGGAATGTCTGAAACTAGGAGGAGCATGGAGTAACGCTGTTTCATGTGAATCTGTAGTGAAGCTCACCGCATCGTCTTTTTTGGTGTCACGTTTGATTGGCTCAAAGCTGTCCTCCTGGCTGCGGAAGCTGAAGCTCTGAATGGCCTCTGTCACTCCTCTCAGAGAGCTGTAGATCTCCTCTGAGTTCATGTTCTCTGTGTCGTACTCCAGCATGCTGAAGGCAGCACATACACACACACACACAGACGGACACACACAAAGTAAGAATACTTTTGGGTTCAATCCTAAAGAAACTAAAAGAAGCTTTAAGGAAAGCCTACTTGGACTTGTGGGTGACTGAGCTATAGTGCATATGGTTGCCTGATATAGCATATATCCAACACTGTGCAAAGGTTTTAGACACCTGTAGAAATTAGAAGGAAAAAGCTCCTTATTTGGGCTGTAAGTGTTTAGTTGCTCAGTAAAACACTGATATTAGAATAAACACAAATAACATTTCGTGGTTCTCCATCACTGTGTTCATTAGAACATCTCCAGGGTTCTCCTAATGGAGTCTAGTATTATTTAGAGTTCTCCTCATATCAACACCTGGTTTCAGTGCTTAATGATGGTAAATCAGGTGAGCTGCTGCTGCTGCTGCTGCTGCTGCTGCTGATGATGATGATGATGAAGGTGAACACGTCCACGCTGTGCTGGCTGGAGAAACCTGGAACCAAGCTCTGTTCTTCAGACTAGCTCACAAGATCGCACCTACTTTCTTCACAATGAGAGGCAAGATCTTGCCTCTTTTTATTGGATTTATGTTTACCTGCATCTGTTCTAATGGGATCTAAAGCTTCTACAGTAAAATCTCTCTTATTTCTGAGAGAAAAGCCTTAAATAATGTGCTAAGGTGCCTAAAACCTCACTAAAAGCATGATCAGATAATACCACTCCATAAAGATGCAAAACAATACGCAGTAATTCACACCCACACGGACACACACATACAGCAGGGAACCACTAGAGACATACAGCAAAGGTGGTCAAAAAAGCCATGAGCTACTGTGAGGGGAAAGCAGTGTTAGAACTGAGAGGGAAGGAGGAGGGCTGGAGGATGAAGTCACAGGATGAGAAGAGGAGTGATATGGTACAGATTCCTGAACAGTCTGGTAATGGAGGTGCAATGATGGTTTAAAGGTTCAGTTCAGTGAAAAATCCCATTGATACAATTTCCCCCTTTGCTCTAATGTGGTCCATCGGCTAAGACGTGTTTGTCGTCCAATGTTTGCTTCTTTTGTTGAAGCTCCCGGAGCTGAAGAACGCTACACAGCGTCCAAGAAAGGTTGTCTTCATCTGGGTTAAAGGAACAGTTCCACCTGTTTTAGATGTAGCTGATTAGCTAAGAGTGTCCGAACTGAGCTTATTTACTTTTAAGCTGGAGCTTTGATGCTAACATTGGCTAACAAACACTAGAGGATAATAGTCCCCTAAATTCTTTTGTGTAAATGCACTATATGGACAAAAGTATTGGGACACATGCTCATTCATCGTTTCTTCTGAAATCAAGGTTATTAAAAAAGAGTTTAGCGCTTTTGTTGGTGTAACTGTCTCTTCTGTCCAGGAGAAAAGGCTTGTTACAAAATTTTGGATGAGCATGGCTGTGAGGATTTGATTACATTCAGTGACAAGAGCGTTAGTGAGGCCTGGATGTTGGATGATGATCACCACCCCACCTCATCATCCCCAACTCCTCAACTCAATCCCAAAAGTATTAGATGGAGCTCCACCATTATTACAGAGATCACAGTTCTTCCACTGCTCCACAGCTCAATGCTGGGGGGGGGGGGCTTTATACCCCTCTAGCCCACGCCTGGCATTAGGCAGCACGGTGCTAATAGGTTTATGTTTATCTGCTCCAGAGAGTCCTATTCTATTGGCAGTCTTTCTCTACAATGGATGCAACCTTTTCATTAGAAGGGGTGTCCACAAACATTTGGACATGTAGTGTGCATGGCCAAAAACTTCATCCAGGTTTCTTATATTATAAAGGCCACAAAGACTGCCTGTGTGATTTAGGGTGTAGTTCTACCAGCAGTATTTTAGACCACAGGACAACCCCTTAATGAAGACCTGGGTGCAGTTTGAGCCTCTAATGCTAAACGAAAGAAGCAAAACTTGGACACACAACATTTCTTGGCTAATCATCTACATCTGAGCTAAATTTCTAATTGTATACACTTAATTACCCCCAATTAATCCTTTAATGAGGATTTTTTTTTCCAAACTGACACTTTAAGCTTTAGACAGTCTGCCTACTGTTGTAATACTCCCACTAGACCCCAGAACACGTGCATTGCTTTAGATAGGACAGTGTGATGAACTGCAGCCTGTTTTAAAGGGGTGTGTGAAGCCCCCATATGCCCTTGTCCCCCACACTGTGACCTCCCCCCCCAGGCAAAGGTGCGGCGTTACCTGGGCGAGAAGGCCCGTCGCAGCGCCCGGAGAGGGGGAGTGGTAGGGCCGGGGGGAGGAGGGGGAGTGAAGGGGCACGACGGCTTTGAGATGCCATTCGAGCTCCAGCCCCATAAACGACTGGGCCAGGAAGGAGGGATGAAGCAGGGAGGAGGAAAAAAACAGAGAGAAAGAGAAGAAGGTCGTAGGAAAGGAGGAAAGCAGAGGAAAACTGGCTTTAGGTGGAAACTAAAGCCAGGAGTGTTATAGAGGTAACAAACAGACTGGAATTAGAAGAGGATTAGTGTATGTTGAATCGCAACAGAAATCCATAAAGGAAGACCTCAGATTCTCTGCTGTAGAGATTCCGATCATGTATGTGCTGATCATCCATATATGCCTATTTGTAATTTGGTCTAACGAGTAGATTAGGAGGTGTCTATTATTTCACTGTTTATCATGGATTTGGTGCTCGTTTATGGATTTTCCTGCAGAAGCAAAAGCTGGATAAACCTGTTAATAAGAACATGCAGATGGCAGGAGTCAAGCTTAAACAGACGCTTAAATTAAGACTAGCTGGAGATTTTCAAGAACATGATACAGTTCAGTTTCCCCATGAAAAAACGGTTCAGTTAAATCAGCAATACAATGCAAGAGAACCTCCTCAAACACACACACCCACACTAATCACATTTAGGTAGAAATTCAGAGAGGTTCAGCACCATCTAGTGGCTTTCTCTGCTGCTACAGTGCAATCTATAACACCAAACAGCACCAAAGCAACAATTACAGCCAAATATTGAAGCCCTGAGGAGTGTTTATGGCTTTCCGAGCAGTACTGGAGTACCTGGGTGAAAGGCCTCCATGGGAGCAGTTTGTGGGTGATGTCAAAGGACTGGTGCGGCTACTGGAGTGGCGTGGAGGAGTGCGACCCACTGTGTTGCTTGGTGAACCCTTAAAAAAACAGAAAGAAATGAGCTGGTGAACAGAAAAGCTTTCAAGTAAAACGGTGAGTTCATTAATGCCTAATATGATATGTAAGCTGCCACAAAAGATCTGAGCAAGGCATGGACTCCTCTGTAGGCGTCCTGTGGTATCTGGCACCAAAAGACATTAGCTGCAGATCCTTTAAGTCCTGTAAGTTGTGAGGTGGGACCTACACAGGTCACATCAATGACTGGAGTCTTAGGAGCTCATGACCCTGTTGATTTGTTCTCCTTTCTTGAAGCATTTTTGGTAGGTACTGGTCACTGCATACCGGGAAAACTCCACAAGACCTGCCTGATACTTTGGAGATGTTCTGACCCAGTAGTCTAGCCATCACAGTTTGGTTCTTGTCAAAGTGTGACTCAGATTCTTATGCTGCCCATTTTTCCTGCTTTAAAAACCGTCATTACCTTCAAGAACTGACTGTTCTTGCTGCCTAATATGTAGATCCCACCCCTTGACAGATGAAGCCACTGTAGATGAAGATAGTCAATGATTTTCACATCACCTGGTACTAATGTAATGGCTGACTGGTGTATAACTGTTTGTATAGTCTCGTGCAAAGGTTTGGACACCCTTTTATCCTAACCATGACAGTTTAATCTGTATTTCTTTAATTAAAGAGAGCAGTTTTGCATTCTCTAAAACATGAGACTAAAACTAAGATCCTCAGAATAGAGCACAATTCCTAAATTCCTGATATGTATTATAACCTAAACTTTATTGACCGATATATTGTATACATGTGGGGTTTAACTGTTTCCTGAGTGGACACAGAGGCCCTACCGTGGCTGAGGCGTTGCCAGAGTTCTTCAGATGGTTGTGCAGGAGCTTGGTGGCTCCATCCTGGAAGGTTTTGGGCAGAGCACCCAGCAGCATGGTGAACTCCGGAGTGTTCAGCTCAAACAGAGAGATCAGCACCATCTGAGCCGCCTGCAACACACATTCAGACTACAGTGAGATGAGGGCTGACAGGCAGACAGGGACTGGGAACAGAAGTTGCTTCCATTAACACACAGCTGATCTCGATGTGCTGGAACTCAAGGCAAAAGTCGTCAGGGCAAAGTTTCTGAAAGTAGGAAGGAAAAGAGTGAAAGATGTCAAAGATGTCAATTTATGTCACAAAATCTGCCTCATTTGCATATCTCCGCCTATGAAGGCCACAACAGTGGCCCTGCCCTGCCCACTCAGGTCTAAGAGCTAGTCAAATAAAAAGACAGCCAATCAAAACAGAGCTCATTTCTCTTATATCAGCCTTAAAGGCGATGGGAGGTTGGAAAGCTGTTTTTATTTTGATAGATCAGACTATGTCCTGGGATTCATAGGATTTTTTGGGCTGGAGTTCAGATGGCTTCTCCCTTGGTAGGAAGCCAGTAAGCGGAGCCAGGAATGAGAGATTACATTGTTCAAAGGGAGGTTATGGGGTGGTGGAGGGTTGCGCAGACAGGTGAACAAGGTAGAGGTGGAATTTATAGCATGTTAGATAAGGGAGGAGGGGCTTCAGGCCTGTTCCTCCATCCAAAATTCAGTTAAATCCACTTAAAAAAAATGCACTATGACCCTTTTTGGGACATAAAGCTACACAAAGTGTATGAGTACAGATCAAAGAAAAATATCATATTATAAAATATTAAAAACTGTAGAATATGGGCCTTTTCAGGAGACATGTGTGGCTACATATGTGAACACCTCACTCAGTTTATAATGTCTCCTTAATTAAACATCAAAATTATGTATAATAATAGCATTATCTATACTAGGTACTCGGTACTAGGTACTAGGTATTTTTGTGTTATACATATTGTGGCGGTGAGGAGGTGGGTGCCACCCTACACCCCCTTGATGCCGTGCTCCTGGTACCCAGGTGGCGGCATGAAAAGGCCTGCTCAGTACTACACGAGAAAGGGACTGTCAAGAACTTCTGCACGTGTGCTGAGACTGTCAGAGGCTGTTATGTGTGGTCGGGTTTTCGTTTGGGTGTGGTGGAGGGTGAGTTAAAAAGGTGTGCGAGTCACTTGAGCCCCGTGTTTGCGTTGTCTCTAAGCCTTGCTGCCAACCAGGTCACGGTGGCCAAGCCCCCTTCCCCAAGAGCTCGCCACAGCATGTGCTTAAAAATCCAAAAGTACTTGGAAATACAGACAGAATACTCAAATTCAGACAGAATACTAAGTCATATTTTACTGTACTTTGTCCAACCCTGTCATATCTACAGTTCTGCATTCGCAAGATATGAGTGGTCACAGCCACTCAAGTAGAAAGGAAACCATAAACTCTTAGAAATGAAGGTCTTACAAAGGCCTCCTTGAGTGATCTTATAGAAGGACCACTGTTGTTTCTATAAAGAACCATACTTGTAATAGTGTGAGTGTGAGAAACCTGTAAATCAAGAACCTTTGTATAAAGTAAAGGTTCCTTAGACCTTTAAAAAATGATTTTCACTCACTCATCTCTACTACAAATGTGGTTCCCCCATGGCATCCCTCAAAGAACCCTTTGTAGCACCTTCATTTTTGTAGAGTGTAGAGAGATTAGAAGAAACGGTTAGGTCCTCCAAGGCAAGCTGGCGTGCTAGACGGTTAAGTACATCATCAAACCTCTTCAAAGTACGAAGCACCAGAATCATTAGATGTTAACTAGTTAAAAGCTCAATCCATTCATGAAGGAACGCAGCCTGTTACACTTGCTTCCCACAGCCGAGATGTTAAAGAGTCCTAAACTGGGGAGACAAGAACATCCTCTTGAAGGTTGCCAGAGAGAGCAGGAGGAAACGCAAGCCAAGATCTGGTTCATACGCAGGTCATGCACGGTGGTCGAAGGCGTCTGAAGGTCAGGGCACACTATACCTGCTTGCATCTCTCTTCCAGGTGGCCCTCCACGGACAGAGAGGCCAGGGAGCTAAGCCTCACCGATAGCTCCTCACTCACCCAGCTATGGAGGGTCTGAGTGTTGGGGTGGGTACACAGTCAGGACAGCAGAAGCCACATGTAATGCAAATGCTTTGAGTAAATGGCTATAACGGTCCCAAGCTGACCCTGAACCTTAAAGTCAGTACACTATATGTCCAAAACTTTGTGGACACCTTCTTGTTTAAGGTTCCTTCTGGAATATAGGTTAAGATGTAATTGGGAATCTTCCTTCCTTTCACTGCAGCAACAGCTTCTACTCTTCTGTGAAGGCTTCGGAACACTGCTGTGAGGATTTGATTGCTTTCAGTCACAAGAACATTGTATGACTGGAGCATTGGGTGATTAGTTCTGGAGCTCTATCACTGCAGAGAACACAGTTCCACTGTTCCACAGCCCAATATTGGGGGTTTTATACCCTTCAAGCTCATGTTTGGCACTTAGCATGGTGATCCTAGTCTCATGGCAAATTCTGTTTTATAGAGATACTGAATTCACCAATTACACAAGATGTTGGGATACGTTTGGACATATAGTGTAGATTATTTAAGCACTGCTATTCATAGAGGTGGAAGCCCAATTTCTAAAAGGTAGAACAGGAAAGTTTGTCCTCCAAAAAAAAAAAAATTCCTTTTACCTGATATACAGTCGATCAGCAAAGATATGACTTGCCCTGGATAAACGAGGCTAAAGTGGCTAATAAGTAATGGAAGCTCATACCCAATCAATTAGCATTATGCTAAGTCATCACATGTGTCTGCTTATATATGCTGCTAAGTATATGTTTGCTTATGTGCCTTCTGCAACTCACTCACCTTTCGCACATCTGAGCTTTTGGGCTCTGTCGTCCAGGTGATGATGCGGGAGACAGCCAACCGGGTCTCGCTGGAGTTCACGAAATCTGTGGGATCCATTTGCCTAGCCAGGGACTCGATATACTTCAGAATAGCCACTTTTACCTGCACAACAGAGATGACTAGTGTTGTCAGAAATATCGATATATTGAAAAACCAATACTGAACACTATGAAATGATACAATACTCGCTTCCTGTGGAAATCAGATCAAATGCACTTTCCTGCCTGTATGCTTTTGTAATGCCCGTTGGGTTTGGTGTGATAAAACGATACGCAATGACCAGAAAACTGCACTTCAGAGCAGTTCCTGTTTTCAGTATCACTGAAACATTTAACATGGTGTTTCGTTAAATGATCATCCTGATAAATGTTTATTATCCTGTAATAAACTATTATCCTATAGTGCTAGCGACTATAACTAACTAAGCTAAGCCTCAGCATTTATTAGTGCAGACAACTGAATGCTCCCAAAGTGCACAAAAAATAAAGGCTTTCAGGTTAAATTGAGGTTGCTGACACAACAGCTGTATTTCTATTTGTCTCTGTGTCGCTTTAGCGGCACTGATCATGTGAACATTAGGGATATGTATTGGTAAGAATCTGGTGATCGAATACCGGGGTTAGGATTTAATATATTGCAATATACTGCGATACTGTCAGCAAGATGATATAGTCCAATTTTTTTTTTACATTTCAAAAGTTTAGGAAAACTGTCATAGTATAAAAGCAAGTCTTAAATTAATAGTAATTACAGATCACTACAAAATTGATATAACAGTCTTACAACACAGGAACACAACTCTGGAAGGTGACTTAATGCACTTAATGGTTGAAAACCAACCTTGAGGTTTGGCGTCTGCGTCTGATCGACAATAAAGCGCATTAGGATGTTGAACTGCTGGTCGTATGGAAAAGAATCCCTGGGGGGGGGGGGAGAGAAAGGAATTATAGGCAATAACCAAAACAAAAACACACATAAATAACATTTGTGAAAAGGCAGGAAGCAGGAAAATCTGAGAGATCTGAGAAAGAAAAATTCTTGCTCTGTAAAATTCAATTGTCTGACTTAAAAATAACCAAGAAAGTTGTGTTAGAGAAGTCTCAGATCAACGGAGGATGGAGGTCAGACCTGGTGACGTCCAGAGCTTTCTGTACTTTGGCCTGGACGGAGCCCAGCAGGTCAGCGCCCATCTTCTTCAGCAGCTGGGTCAGCAGCACAAAGAGCCAGTCCTGCAGGTCATCTCTGTGTAGCGTGATGAAGTCCACCAGCGTCTCCAGGAACATGCTGAACACCTGTGGAGCAGACATTCATTAGGCGTGACATAAAAAACACCAAATATTTAGAATATGAATTAGCATTAAACACAAACATATCGACCAGACTTACTCTCTGATCCATCAATCCAAAGCAAGGCAGGGTCATGCAAGAAACAAACCCTCCGTTAGTAACACAACACCTTGACCTTCAGATATACATTCAGACCATCTAAGTCACACTGTCATGGATTGGCTCACCTTGCTGTGAGGATCTGCAAACATTCTAGTGAAGATCTCACACAGCCTCTTCAGCTCCACACGGCTGTAAGAGGGAGAGATTCCCTATGTGAACTGGTGCTGCTGGTTCTGAGGGGCATTACAGTAATTCTGTCTTTGACTCTGACAAAGTACCTGAGGATTCTTTGGCTCTTCAGAAGGTTCTGGAGGCCCAGCAGGCCTTCTTTGCGCTCAGACCAATTAGAGCTGGCGCAGTGGTTCAGGACCTCGGCTACGTCCTCGGTCTGCCGCAGGTAGTGTGGGACCCCGCCGTTGCGCGAGCTGTATGAGCGCTCCGAGCAGGCGCTGGAGGCGTCGCTGTTGGCGTCGTCATCCGAATACATGCCAGGGGATTCGTACCGTCGCCGCATGGGTCTCCGCTAGGCGCAAGGAGAGACGACAGAGAGGACAATAAGACCTAAAAAGACCAAAATGAAGACTACTACGCATGCAGACACTGACGTTCTGAAGATCTTCTGTTGATGTCATGAGGACAAAGGCATGCAGTGGGTAGATGATTATTGACATGTACAGTGGCAGGCAAAGGTTTGGGCACTCCTGGTCAAAAAAATACCTTGCGTGAGTAGAATGAGCTGATCGACAACATCTGAAGATCTGAAGATTCCAACACTTTAAGCAGGATTGGTGTATTATTTTTTATTTCGTACAGTTTTAAAGTAAAAAGGGAACAAAATTTGGGCACCTTAATAGTTTTGACCTCTCTGAAGACAACATCACATTGTCTGTTAAAAAAAAAAGCAGAAGCTGAATAAAAAAAGAGAAGGAACTTCTACAGTAGGATGATGATGCTCAACACGTCTCAAAATCCACAATGGACTACCTCAAGAGGCTCACGCTGAAGGTTCTGCCATGGCCCTCACAGTCCCCCAACCCAAACATCATCAAAAATCTGTGGATAGACCTTTAAAAGAGCAGTGCAGCAAGGCGGCCCAGGAATCCTACAGAACTAGAAGCCCTCGAAAGCAAAAGTAGGGGGCGAAAACCCACCAAACATGAACTGAAAGACTCTTAAGTGGCTAGAAAAAGTGTTTGCAAGCTGTAATACTGCCAAAAGGTTACTAAATGTTGCCTTAGGCCCTTAATCAATGTCATTTGAAACTGTAAAAGATGAAAATAAGAATGTTATTCTGCTTAAAATATTAAGGAATGCTTCCTTATTTAGGCTTAGAAATCAGGTCTTCTGCAGAGTTCAAAGTAACAGATGTTTCCACCAGGGGTGCCCAAACTTTTGCATGCCACTGTATGTGTGACAGTTGTTCTCTTTGGCCTACGAAACATTTTAGGAAGTTCTGAATTGCACTGGGTGCAATATCTCTCTGTACTGGCAATGGAGTCTGGAGATGATGGAGATATGGGTGGAAAAGGGGAGACGCAGTCATACACCAATAAAAACACTACCTTATTCCTGGAGTCTCCTAAAAGCTGTTGAGATTCAAGACAGAGTCAGAAAGAGGAAGAGCAAAGACAACCACATGTCAGGACTTCAGACTTTCAGTTCAGGTCTGATGTTAACTGCAATAACCGTAATCGCTAACATCAGACATTTCTTCTGCATCTGCTGAGAGCTGAGACTGAACTGCATTTACCTTCTTAAAAACATCCCATATGTGGACCTTCAATCTGATTCCTCGCTATCATAAGCTTAAATAGGGCTTAAAAACCCAAAGCTGACTAATGGTTGTGGAAGCTCACCAGGGCATCAGCTACAGCTGCCTCCACCTCCATGCCGGTGTTGAGGATTCGCATGGCATTGACCGAGGCAGATATACGTGCCTGGTGGATTAGACCAAAACGATCTGAGAAAGGGACAGAGAGAGAGAGATAGAGAGAGAGAGAGAGAGGGAGAGAGGGAGAGAAAGAGAGAGTGAGGGGATATGCTGTAATGTATGCACACAGTGTCATTAATGTGAAGCACCTAAAATTGTTGAGTACTAATAGCACCCCCTTGTGGAGAGTGTCCACTAAATGTTAGTTACAAGCCAGGTCCACAAGTTGCTTCACATCTTAAAAACAATATTTAACAATATTTCATATTTAATGCTGAAAATAATTGCCTCAGATCTCTATTGATCTATTGGATATCAATCAAAATATCCCAAATATTCAAATTAATAGAAACAATGAAAAGGTTGCAAATAAAAACAGATTCAGCAAAAAAAAACAAAAAACACATAAACCAACTTAAGCTGATACAGCAGCTGATTACCGAGTGATTTTTGAGTTTGAGTTTGAACTTAGTTTAGTCAGATGTTCTCCTAAAAAAACATAAATACAAAAAAAACATACAAAAAAAAAACGTCGCACAGTTCACACCTCACAGAGCACAGCTCAACTCACATCTGTAATAAAGACTGTAAATATTAATAAAGCACTATATGGGAGACATATGGGAGCATTTTGCGTATTTTAATATGTAAACAAATGGTCCCTGGCAAAACTAGGGATGATCTATAGCATTTCCAATAAGTGAATTCAGTGCTTTCTGTAGGTGTGAAGTGTGAGAACATTAATCCTGTGGCTCCCCCTGTGGCCGTGACCTGGTGGGGCATGCAGATCACCTGTCTGCAGAGCGTCGCCTGCCGTCAGAGCGCTGGTGGAGCGGGAGTGGCGCCGGGACACTGGGCAGCATTGAGAAGGGATAAACCCAAATACAGTTCAGATTTACACAGTTCAGTTTTTTTAATATATATAGAGCTGATGAGTGATGAGTACTGGCATCATCCAAATAAAACGAAAACAAACAAAAGACAATATATAGGATACATTAAAAAAATATATAAAACAGAAAAATACATATTCAAAATACATTAAAAATAAAATAAAGTAAAATAAAATAATATTTTTAATGAGAATTTCATGCATTTTTCTTCATCTTAAAAAGTTATTCAGATGTAAAAATAAAAACTAAAATAAATTAAAATAAAATAAACAGAGAATAAAAAAAATTTAAAAAGTATAAACAAATATTTAACAATGTAAACAAAGTCATTCAGAGTGGTTTGAGTTGAGATTGTGAATTATACCCACTTTACTTGGCTGCTTTAGACGTCTGATTCCATTCCCCACCACTAGAAGACAGTATTTCTCACAGACCACTCAGAATGACTTTGTTTACGTTGTTAAATACATTGACACCATAACCATTTAATTATGCTGAATTTAGATTTCTTCAGTTTAGGTGAGATCAGCTTATACTATATATATATATATATATATATATACACACAGACATACTCCCCCCCCCACAAACACAAACACACACACACACCAAAACATACAGGCATTGTACTAGAGGTACGAACATGCAGGTTGAGGAGGAGGGAATCAGAAGGAGAAATGAGGAGGAAGAGGAACAGGAAGCGCAGCTCTAGCATCTCTAGCTCTATTGGCTCTACTGAATAAACCACTACAGTGAAGCTTAGAAATAAAGGCACCTAAACTCAACCTCCATCTGTCCAGGTGGACTTCAGCTAGTTTGTGTATCTTTACTTTCGATCATTTCAGATTAAAATATCCTACTTTACCATACGTCTAGTACATTACAGAACTATCTAAAGGCATGTATATATATATATATATATATAATGTGTGTGTCTGTGTGCCTGCAAACCAATCACAGCTTGCAAAATAAAATGTAGTTTGGTGTCTCAAAGTGCACTTCCACTATCTGACTGAAGGAGCAAGAAATACCAATTCTCACATAATGATGCTGTAAGCCTTTTCCTGGACTGAGTTACAGTGGCCTTTCGGGAATCCATTACAATTGGTGACAAGGCGTATTCTCTGTGTTTGAGTGTGTGTGTGTGTGTGTGTGTGTGTGACTCACCCAGTGGAGTAAAGCCCCGTGCAGGGCTGGTGTCTCTGCTGCTCTCTCTACTGGTGTCACGACTGCAGCCCTGACTCATACTGGGCCGCGGGATACGACTGCCCCGCACTAACACCCCCCACCACATTCACACACACACACACACACACACACACACACATACGTGCAGACACGTGTACACAAACACAC
Organism: Salminus brasiliensis; assembly: GCF_030463535.1. NCBI lineage: Eukaryota > Metazoa > Chordata > Actinopteri > Characiformes > Bryconidae > Salminus > Salminus brasiliensis. Next base: position 31,780,673 of record NC_132894.1, read on the forward strand.
ACACAGCAGGACGGCAGCAGGAGAGAAGAAAGTGTAGCAGTTAGGACACAACAGAGGAAGAGCGAGGGTGAGTGACAATAAGGAAGATAGTAAGAGAGGAGCAGAGCGGAGAGGAGCATATTAGGGAAGATCCACATCATGGAAAAGCAATTTCCCACAATTTTTTGGAAGTAAAAGAGTGATACATGTTGACATCATTTTGAAAAAACATACAGTTCACTTTCTAGATCAAACAGCGCATTTATCTAGGAAACCAGGTCGATTCAAGTTCACTGTACTTGTGATGTCCCAAAAATCAACCCACTAATATTTACACAGCATATCCAACCTACAGCAGTCTGGACTGCAGGAATGACAATGCAATAATGCACTGTACAGGGCGACCAATCAGAACAGAGATAATTCCCATATATTAGTCTTAAAGGAGCAGTAACACAAACAGGATAAAAACATGACAGGAAATGCTATGTAAAAATGACAAAATGTATGTTTTGATTGTACAAACCGACACAAATGTTATAAGCGAAACTCAGGGGCATACAAAATGACAAATGTAGCATACAGGTCCTTTAAGTAATATTTGAATATATTTGAAATAAGGTTGCAGTAAGGTTTTGTTGTTTTGTACCTAATGGTACTTCATATTGCACAGTTTACTACCATCACTATACGTCCAAATGTTTGTGGACACCCCATCTAATGAATGCATTCAGCTACTGTAAGTTGCACCCATTGCTGACACACATACATAGCTTTTTCAGTTCCTGTAGAGAAGTACTGCCAATAGAATAGGACTTTTTGGAGCAGATCAATATGAACCCTGGCACCATGCCTAATGCCCGGTGTATCCCTAGAGGAGTAAAAAGACCCCCAGATATTGTGAAATTGCATTGTCTTAAATGATGCCGCTCCATCCAATAATTTTGGGATGAGCTGCAATCAAATCCGCAGTGCAATGCAACTCCAAAATCTAGTACAAAGCCTTCTTCCCTCGGACAGTACATACAGGAGAAACTATTATTAATACCCTTGATTTCAGAAGAAATAATGGACAAGCAGAGGTCCCGATACTTTTATACTCCATATAGTGTAGATGAGCTTTTCTCCATGTACTAGAACTACAAACTCAAGCACGCCTCTAAAAACAGAGATCTATCAATACCGTTTTCTTTGATAACAATAAATCGATATTTCGTTGCTGTCACGCAAAAAACTCTAAATAATTTTCTTAACTTTCAATGGAAGTCAATGTAACAAGTCATTTTGGAGCATTTCTATTGGTCCATCTATCATGACATTTTGACACAAAATACACAAATTATGTCAAAAAGTGAAAAAAAGAAACAAGGTTTTGCATGACGGCAACAAAATGCATCTATAATATTGACTGATCTGTAATATTGACCGATCGGCCGAGCCCTAGTGTATCCTGTGTAACGAAGAACTCCTCTCACCCTGGCCAGAGCGGCTGGGGCTGGTCTCTCGGCTGCAGCCCTGACTTCGAGGGATTTTACTGCGCTTCTCGGAGGGGGTAGCGCTGCCTGTGGCACGGGGGACTTTTCCATATGAATGACCGCTGAGCTTCCCAGGAGAGCTGGAGCGACTCCCAGCTGTGTGCACACGCACAAACAGAGAAAATGAGAGAGTGAGCGAAGAAAAGAAAAGACATATTATATTTATATATAAATTATATAATGTAATATAATAATGAACAACATAATGAATAACACACATAATACAATATAAACACACTCTACGATGCATCAAGAACATGCAAAGACAACAAAAACAAGCCTGACCACATCCGCACAAATGATGGACATCCACATAGTGGCAAACAACACAACAGAGGGAATGCACTGGGTGAGCAACTCACCCTTTGTCCCAACATACACTATCTAGGGGAGGTGATATGGAACAGGCTTCATGGACTACAGTAACACATGGGGTTCAGAAGCATGCGAACAACAGGGTATGGGTATATGCTGGACTGGTCAGTAAGGCTGCTGTACCGTAAGTCTTACCACCCACTGGGTTAGCTGATCTGGATCCTTACGTATGAGCAGCACACAGGGCAGCGAAGGGTGTTCCGTTATACAGTGTCAGTGAAACTGCATTACCCAGCATGCATTGGGCATGTCATCATATTTGCCTAAACAAACACCTATTGTTGCCGTGGGCAACAATGCAAAACATGCTGATGTTTACAATGTAGCATAGAAAGACAACTGATCTTTCTAAGGGTCAGCAGAGTTGAACCCAATTCATACCGCTTCAGTGACAATGACGGACTGAAATGCAGCAAATGATCTATGTTTACGTGCACACAGCAGCCTGATCCTAATCAGCTGAAGGTGAGGAAGTAAGTATTTCCAATTACAATTACAAAAGTTATTAAAAATTAATGGGCCCACTTTTAGCGATCTTTAGGCGAGTCGTCAGCTGTGCACCGTGCAACTCCATTCAGGGCGTGTCAGTGTGTCTTTGCTGTCATAACAGCAGAAAAAGTTAATCTAAGTAGTAAGTCTCTTAATTATTCATGGGTGTGTTTCAGGAGTAACATGCAATAAACCAATCAGCATGTCGCTAGTAATATTTGAATATATTTGAAATAATATTTACTGCGATTTTGTTGTTATGTATCTAATGGTACTTCATATTTCACTGTTTACTGTCTGAACTGTTCAAAGAGAGTACTAATAAAACCCTGAACCTTCCAAAAAAATCTCCCTACACTATGCGTCCAAATGTTTATGGACACCCCTTCTAATGAATGCATTCAGCTACTGTAAGTTGCACCCATTGCTGACACACATACACAGCTTGTCCAGTTCCTGTAGAGAAGTACTGCCAATAGAATAGGACATTTTGGAGCAGATCAATATGAACCCTGGCACCATGCCTAACGCCAGGTGTGGGCTAGAGGGGTAAAAAGACCCCCAGATATTGTGAAATTGCATTGTCTGAAATGATGCCGCTCCATCCAATACTTTTGGGATGAGCTGCAATCAAATCCGCAGTGCAATGCAACTCCAAAATCTAGTACAAAGCCTTCTTCCCTTGAACAGTAGAGACAGTTACTCCCCCAAAAGCAGGAGAAACTATTTCCAATTCCAATTACAAAAGTTATTAAAATCCTGCGCTGTGAACGTGACCGCAGTCTTAGTCAGACTAATATCGAGTCACTAGTGTGCATGTAAACGCATAGTGAAGTGTTAAAAGCTTCAGCCAGAAATCTGTGTGGAAAGGTGTGGAAAGGTGCACATCAGTAAACTCACGTTGGGATTGAGAAACCACTTTCGCTCGGCTCCGCCCCCTACTGTCTGTAACAGAGACTCCGCCCCCTGCACTGCTGCCAGAACTCTGTCTCCGGGTGCGGACACGACCTGAAAAGCAAGAGAGAGAGAGACTGAATGCACTGGAAACATAACGATAATAATAGTAATAATAATAGTAACATAAAACAGCACAAACATTAGTATTTACAGACGAGTGAACTGTAGAAAACCTTCTCAACCTCTACACAGAATAGACATCCATGCTCAAAACAGTGTTTCACAGGACAGACACAGCAATAACGTTGATGCTAATGCTAACTGTAAAATACATAGTGAAGAACAACTGCCTTAAAAAGCTGTCACACCGCCAGAGTCACTAATACAGTGACCGACTACCTCAAACCAGTGGCAACAAACAGCATTAGCTTTAAGTTGTGGTCACACCAGACCTCTGTTGACCTCAGATCCGCTGTTTCAATGGGATTCGCAGAGATGAGTGATTTCACCTCGGCAACTTCCGGCAAAAATACATTTCATGTGCGAAACTTTGCATCGAGCTCAACTTCAGTGACCTCTGACGGCTGTGAAGACCCAAAACAGAGGAAGGGCGAATCATATCCGTGTCTAACCATGACCGTTTCTTCACCACTTGCTCTGAATAAACAGAGCATCTCTATACACAGACAGTCAGGAGCCAATCAGCCCATACCGTCATCGCTCTGTTTATGATAACTAAGTTAGCCAGCATGCTAATCGCTAAGCTAGCTCCTCAGCTGGAAAAAAACGGACACATGCTACGGCCGTCATTTACAGTTCATGCCACACTGTACTGGAGTGAGTATTTAATGACCTGGCTTAATGATGCTAATATTTGTATTTTATTAGCATGCTAATTAGCCACTAATTACTAGCCGCTACTTGTGTGTGTGGTTTAGTACTGTGGTGAGTTATTAATGTAATTAACATAGGTTCACGTTTGTGTTTTTCGTAGCTGTTTATGGTAGCTATGTTAGCCAACCTTCGAATTGTTAGCTAAGTTAGCTAGCTACAACTTCAGCGCATTTCCACACTGGGGTTTCAACAATGGCAGTAGTTATGATTGGCAGAGTAGCTAGTTGTTGGGGGACTAACTACAGTTGTATTTGTGTCAAATCGTATAATTTTATTATATTATTATATAATATAGTATATTATTTATATATACTGTATTATTCTAAAATATAATAATACAGCCTTAGCCCACGTGCTTCTTTCACTTTCAGAGGCCGGTTCTGTATCTCTCAGCTTGTACAATGCACGTGAAAAGCATGTCTTCCCGACTGTGAGGGATTATGCTGGGCTTTTTGGTGAGCAAGTTTTTGGTCCAGTCTCAGTCAACGGGCATTTGGCAAGGTGACGTGAACGACAGATGTCCAGTGTGACCACAGTTTTACAGAGAAATACAGACGTACAAGAATCACACGCAGAGCCAGATTCATAATCATGTGCTAATGGTGCTACGCCCCGCAAAATGAGTATGCTGCTCTCTCTCATTACTGTTGCTGTATTTTTATACAGCATGTAAATGAGCATGTGCATGGTCATAGCGTTTTGTAATACAACAAAATAAACACACACTCTTTCAACCGAACGGCCGCCTCAGTCGTAACTGATCTGCAGACGTCTAACACTTCAGTACAGTCAGTTTGTGGATCATCAGCAAACTCCATGCAGGTAGTCCATGCAGACTCTCACTGACGTACTCTCTTATCAGCAGACAGCAGCGGTGCCCAGCTCCAGGGCCAGTGGTTCATCTCTGTATTACAGAAATAGTCCAACCTTTAGAATACCTGGTCTCCATCTTCTGTATCTGTAGCGCATCGCTGGTTTTTCTGCGACAGTAACGTAGATGCATTATCCCGTCCTCCGAAAATAACAACGAGTTCAGCGGAGGAATATTTGAAATCCATGACTATATAATGAAACACAGGGCAAAGGAGAGACAGTGCTAATTATAGCCACCTATTAAACACCGTAAGCACAGTAAAAACTGTGCACGTGATTAACTGTCCGTCTTCACGCAGCTGTCATACCTATATGCCAGATTACAATTTATCGAAAGGTATTTATTGATTATGACTGAGAAGTTTTATCTGGATAAAGCTTCACTGTTTATCTTTATTAATTAAATGTTAAACACTTATTAGCAAGTTCAACTATATAATATTGTTGTTGTTATGCTGGCATATAAAGCTGATACCAACAGGTAAAGATAGCTATCCGCTATCGAGCTAGCCTTGTGCAAGATTAGCAGATAATTGGGATCCAAAAAAAATAAAGCGATAAAAAAAAACCTACCACTAGATAAAACACACTTTGAAAGGGGGGGGGGGTCAACTCAGCTGGCTAACCAGTAGCATGCTAGCTAATTCAATCAAAGGGGGATTGAATTAACATTAGCATTATAGCTACAGTTAAGGGGGTGGTCCAGCTCGGCTAGATACACCGGCTGGCTAACATATTGGGCCCTGAATGGTCCTTCTGTAAGACGACGTCAGAGGGTATAGGATGTGTCCGGGGGGGTTGGATGTTTCTAGGGGGATAGGATGTTTCCAGGGGGATAGGATGTGTCCAGGGGGATAGGTTGTGTCCAGGGGGATAGGATGTTTCCAGGGGGATAGGTTGTGTCCGGGGGGATAGGTTGTGTCCGGGGGGACAGGATGTATCCAGGGGGATAGGTTGTGTCGGTGGGATAGGTTGTGTCCGGGTGGATAGGATGTTTCCAGAGGGATAGGTTGTGTCCGGGGGGATAGGATGTATCCAGGGGGATAGGTTGTGTCGGTGGGATAGGTTGTGTCCGGGTGGATAGGATGTTTCCAGAGGGATAGGTTGTGTCCGGGGGGATAGGATGTTTCCAGGGGGATAGGATGTGTCCCGGGGTATAGGATGTGTCCCCAGATAATTCCCCCCAGTAAAACAATTCGTCCCATCTCACTGAGATTACTATCTTGTGCTCCTCGACCTTCACGCTACAGATACAGCGGACAGAGTTCAGCTTGAGAAACACTGGAGCACAATCAGGTGCGTTAGAACTCTCTCAAGATCTGGAGCTGGGCATCCTGAAATAACACAGAATGAGAGACAGGGAGGACTACAACACAGAGACCCCCACTCCACACACATACACACACAGGCCTTACCCTCCATATTACCAGGAGTAGCATCTTAAAGCAAATAAAAGCAGGGGAACCAAAGGAAAGGCATAACAGGAAGGTATTAGCATTGTGCGTTATAAAGAAGAAGGTGGTGGCTAGGACTTAACAGGGAAACAACAGGTGAGTTCAGAAGATGAACTGAAAGGTATTCATCTGAATGCCAAAACCGTAGCCTTTCATGGATGAAGGAATCTATCCACTTGTACAGATGAAATGTGTGTTTACCCAGTGATGCGTAGGAGCCAGGGGGCAGTGCTGTGGCTGAGCTGAAGGGGGCAGCTGCAGGTACAGTGGGCATTCTTGATTTGGCACTGGCAGCGGCATTTACGTCGACATCACTGCGAGACCGCTGCAGAGAGCCAGGCGTGGAGGACACCTTAGAGGTAGCGGCTTTAGCTGAGACAGAGAGAAAGAGTTACGTTTAAAAATATTGGTAACAGCAGTTACATTCGTAGAACGACTGTAGAAGCATCACGTATGGATTCTTACATTTTTCGGAATAAATTAAATTAAATTCTAAATAAATAAATGAAAAGTAAACAAATAATTGTACTAAAATATTACTTTAAAATATATGTAAATGAGCATTTGTATATATTAATTTATTCATTCATCTCTATAACTGATAATACTATTAACATTATTATTAAGATCTAATTTGTCCCATAGAATTCTGAAAATAGTTAAAAATAGCTCAAAACGTGCAGTTTTTATTCAAAGGTATTTCCTGCATTTAAAAATATATATATTTAAAACAAATATTTCACAATAAAACTGCATGTGGGCTTTTAAGGTGCATAAATGGGGATTTTACCCCTATATGGTTTAAGTACACTAATGTGATACCCCTATGGCCCTGTGGTTGTGAGTTTGAATCCCAAGTCATGGTGCCTTGCCATCAGCGGCTAGAGTCAGAGAGAGCATATTTGGCCTTGCCAAATATGGTCAAATGGCAGTACTATCAAATAGTAACTCCAAATTATGAGAAAAGGGAAAATTCAACAAATTGTATATACACAGCACAGTAAGTTCAGTAGAATCATCAGTTCAAGACCTTTTCAGTTTGCTTTTGTCAGAATAGTAAAGAAAAGTAATACGGGCTTACTTCTGGTTCCTACTGGGACTTTTGCAGACAGTGGCCGACTGTGTGTGAAAGCAAAAGCCAGAGAGAGTGAAGAGATAACAAGGACAATATTTAATCAAAACATTATTATACAGGAAAAAGTGAAAGTGAAAACTCACTAAATGAAAGTTCACTACTTCTTATGTCTCTATGTCTTACTTGAGGCTCTCCTGGGAGCTGGAGGAGGAGCGGTCAGACTGCGGGAGGGACATAATGCTGTCCGAACTTTTCAGATGAGACTGGAGAGCCTTCTGATAGGTCAGCTCGAGAGCCTGAAACAGATGTTCTGCCTCCTTACTGAAGTGGCCGTGGAAGCCCCAATAACACCTGAGGATGATCAGGAGCAAATCGGTCACAAGTTAACCCCTCCTTCTAAATAGGGTCTGTATATTCACTAATTTCACATTACAACACAAAAAGACATGTGAATGTACACAGCTGGTCATAGTAGTAGTCCATAGTCCACTGGCAGGCAAAGTCTACATAAATAAAGAAAAAGTAAAGTAATGATTGTACTAAAATATTACTTTAAAATATGTAGATTTTGTAAATTATGTAAATGAGCATTTGTATATGATGATTTGATTAATTTAGAGTTGGAATGTTGAAGTTTTTTTTTTGGAGTATTTTTTTGTTATGAATAGCCTGAATTTGCTACCTTAGTTATCTATACACACATAAAACTATTTGAATTAATTTACTCATTAATAATAAGAATAATAATACACTAATAATATAACATGATATATGTCATATAGAAAATTATAAAATATATAATAATTAATAATATAACTGACAGTACTATTAACATTATTATTAAGATCTAATTTGTCCCATAGAACTAGCCTGCTTTTCTTGTTCTACCATCTGCTACTCTACCTGCAGTCAAACCTGCAGCTCCAAGTCTTCTCTTCACAGCTAAACTGAGATTTGGTCCAGTGTTAAGCTGCTGTTGACTCTCAGAAACTTGTCTGATGCCAGTGTGGATTTGTGAAGTCTGTCAGACCTCCTCTTTTCAGGTTTCCAAAAGGCTTTTTGATGGTGTAGGAAACTGGACTCACCACAGTCTGGCTTTATCTGGAATTTCTCTAAAGTAAAGAGCTCCATTTTTAAGAGTTAGACGCTCTAGCTGTGTTTCTCTGTCGAGCATCCTTTTCTAGACATTATGAGAGCAGTCTGGACGTGCAGTGTTGTGTAAACGCTGCAGTAGAGAGTGCAGTAACACAGTCTGTTCAGCACTGCTTTTATACAGACCAAGGGTTTGTGCATTATTAATGGTTTGCATCAATTTTCAAAGCTTTATTTACTTCCATTGCAACAGATTTGCTGTAAGATGTTAACCACTGACTTTTTTACTTCCTAAAAAGAAATTTCCTTTTGTTTTCTTTATTTATTTCTCTATTTTTTGTGACTTTTTTTGCTCACATGCCCAGGTCACTAGACTGTGTACTATTTAAGGTTATTCACTGGACTTGAAGTGATGAAATGTCAATAAAATGGGAACATTAGGGGTGCACTAAAACATTTGACCAGTAGTTGAGGCCTCAGAAGAGAAATAATTCTTCTCACAACCCCATCTCAACAGTGTGCGCAACAGCCCTATCAGCACCTCAAATTCTACTGTACAAGTTCGTGCCTCAGTTTCTCATTAAGCTGAAAAGGGTTTCAGCAATCGGTTTACAACAGCTGTTAAGACAATCCGCACTCACAGGTGCATTCCTTTAAAGTCATGAAAAAGTTCAATTCCCCATAATTCAGAAAATCTCAAATCACCTACTTTCTAGCAATGGATCTGGCTTCCGAGTCTGCATCGTGAACTCCTTTCTTAATGGTCTCCATCAGGACGGCTACATGCCTGTGAACATATAAAAAACCAACGGGTCAATGGAAGCACTCTCTCCTCTGAGCATGTGTTCATCCTGAGCTCTGCTGTTTCACTGCTCCAAATGTGAAGCACATAATCTAGAACCAAGACCAGTCTTACCTCTCAAGAGAATTAGTCTGCCATTCCTGGAGTAAAAGGTCTAAAAACTCGTAACAGCGCCTGAGAGACGGAGAGAGAGCCCAGTTAAAAACTACTCATCTATCCGACGGCAGGTGATAATTAGGAGACTGTGGTGGTCAGCAGTGCTCTTACCGTCGGACGGCCACGGATTTGGATGTGCAGTTGCTGGTCATGATGGGGATGAGCCGAGGGTAGTGTGTGTGCTGGGAGGAAAAAACGCAAACATACATCAGTACCATTCAAAAGTTTGGAATCACTTTTTATGTTATTATACATAATGGAAAGAATGTACAGGCCATGCTTAAAAATCTGTATATCAATTCTGACATGGGAATCTATCTGATATTAGCTGTGTACCAGTGTCAATGCTGATATTACATAGACATGTGTGTATATATACTGTACAGTGCTGTACAGTCCAAAGTTCTTCTCCTGGAGTCTAGTATTATTTAGAGTTCTCCTCAGATCAACACCTGGTTTGGTGGTAAATCAGGACTTAATGATGGTAAATCAGGTGAGCTGCTGCTGCTGCTGCTGATGGAGTTGAACACATCCTCCACTCTGTGCTGGCTGGACTAGGGGGCGTCCAGGAGAAACCTGGAGGAACCGAGCTGTGTTCTTCAGACTAGCTCACCAACAAGATCTCACTACTTTCTTCAGAATGGGACGCTCTTATTTCTCCTTTTTACTGGATGTATGTTTACCTGCATCTGTTCTAATGGGATCTATCACTGCTATCACTGCCTATTTCAGCTCCCTTCCTTGTCGATCACAACACGTGCCCAGCGTGCGGCCACAGAAGCACATCATGTTCTGATCAATGCCATTGATTTGACCTGTTGTTTTCTCAGATTTAATGACCTACTGTGCCGGAAACAGTAAAACTGCCCCTTAATGGTATGCTATTGGACAGCTTGAAAGCACATCACTGTATCTGTGTGTGTTTGTGCGTGTGTGTGTTAGAGTTAGGTGATATCCACTTTTTTTATACTGTTAAACCATCTTATAATATTGCTGCGGTATACGGTATTACTGAGGCCAGAGAGTGGATGGTTTAATTATTACGTAGCATCTGTACTTTGCTTTTAGGGTCACAGACGAAGTGAACACTGTTTTACATCAATCATACAATAAATAAATATTAAACCGTCAGTCTGACCATGCCAAATGTTGGAACTGCTGCGAATCAGAAAAGAGAAGCTAGTTAGCCTTAGCTTAGTCAGCAAAACCTGCAATTCTGGCTGACAGAAACCCCATACATTATAAACATTCAGACTAATGACTTTGCTTAGCTAGGTGGGATACCGATCCACAGAGCATCAGACAGCTCAGTGCAGCTGCTACTGACTAACTCTGAGAGAGCGAAGTCGGGTGACTGGTGTTTAGGAGAACAGAAAGGCAAAATGAGAGACCGGTTCTGCTGGGTTTAGACTCGTAGCTGTCCAGCTAGGCTTAGATTTAGTTAGCTAGCAGGTTAAACACCACAGCACAGGCCAAGTTCCAGCTGAGGCCCAAATCACACAGGTTTAGAGAATAAAGCCTCATATCTGAGAGCACAGAGTCGAGTGAAAGGCACATTTAGTAGACTGGCTCATCCAGGTTTGCTTGCTTTCTCTTTCATTCAAACTCAGGACACTACCCTACCCTACTTTCCCCACCAGTATTAAGAGCATGATGTCACCAATTAGTGAGCTCCCATCTAAAAACATGCACATGATTAAATTAACTAATTTGGCCATGGATTAGATTTGACAGAAATTGGACACATCAGACCCCGTCCTTATTTGGAGATATTGCAGTATATGGTTTTATCGTTTCACCGACCAACCCTAGTGTGTGTGCATACTCACTCGTATAATAAGGCGGATGGCTGCAATGCCAGATGTGGCCATGATTTTGGCACTGTTGGGTACTAGGTTAAGTAGCGTGGGCATGATGGACTCGGCTCCGTGGTCAAACTTGTTGCCCAGAACAGAAGATAAATGCCTAAAGGAAGAAGAATACACCAGAGACCACTTGACGCTTTTACTGCAAGCAAACAATTAGGGAAAACATTCATTTTTCCAGAGAACATTAATCTCTGTTTTGTACCGTAATTTACAGTGTCTTAATAAAAGTGTGTGTGTGTGTGTGTTTGTTTGTTTGTGAGTGTCCATTAAATCTAACTGCCGAACAGAAAGGAATGAGATGCAAGAAGCTTAAAAGCCATTTTGGAAGCTGTTCAATTCACTGAATAAAATCGCTTTAACAAATTGATCTTGTCCATTATGGCTCTTTAGAAGCTCTTGGTGGTCCACCAATTCATTCTCCCCGCTTTAAACATCGTCCACTCAGCCTGCGGAACAGTAAGCTGAACGTACCCCAGCGTGATGCAGGCCTCGCGGACCACCTGTGAGCGCAGGTCTTTTGCGGACAGTTTGAAGGCGCCCTCCAGCTGCCGCAGCTGTTGGAGGAACCCCTCGTGGTCTGTGGCCCCGGCGAGCAGCAGCGAACGCACCTTCTTCAGCTGCATGGCCAAGCATGGGAGAGAAGGAGTGAGAGATTTTAGTAAATGAGTTTATTTACTAGGGATCAGGTCCCGATCAGGATATTCTGCCCTCCACAGTCTGATCCGAGTCTCTTAATGCTGAGTATCATCCAGTCCGATCTGATCTTTGTGTGTGTATAAATAATCCAACCCCACAGTTTAGCTCAGACGAGCTGCTGATGAATCTGTTCAGTAAAATCTCTTTATTTTCAGTCTCAGTTTCTATAATCAGATGTTCTGGACTAATTGATTTAGTTTAATTGAGACTTTTGTTAAAATGACTGTTTTATAGTGTTTGATATCCTATAATCCAGTCTGACTCTCCTCCCTGACCTATCAGCTCCCAGCTCCTTTACAACACTGCAGTCTGATCACTTCCTGTGTGTGTGTAGTGGTTCACACTCTGGACTGATATCTGTGGTTGTTGGTCTACTGGTGTGTAATAACTGGTTTATAGTGGGTGAATGTGCTGTGTGTGTGTGTGTGATTTAGGTTTCTATAGCTAGCATATGTGTGTGTTAGCATTAGCGTTAGCCTCCACTTGGTTCTCAATGGGTTCTTCAGTGCTGGTTTATAAACAGAGAAAGGCAAGTGAGCGGTTCTCCGGTTCTCTCACTGGTAAAACAGAGCGTTTCAGTGAGAGTTTCATAAAGGGTCAGATATTATGGTCTGTTTTCAGGTTCCACTGTAAAATAGCTCCACACTGCAGAACCTCAACTACTTTATTTACCTTCTGAGAATGTTTGCACTGCTGCAGCCAACTGAACAGTACTGTTGGTTAATGGTGCATTGAGGACACCAGATGGCGCTCTGAACACCGTGGATAAAACAAGGACTTGGAACTGGATTGGGATTACAGTATCCGATACCCGATCCATTAAAATATGCTTGAATCATATCAGTAATTAGCACAATGTTATTCGCTGTTGTTCATTTTACACAATATAGTCTGCCAGGAATTTTCATCACTCAATCACTGTATTTTTGCCAGCTTTTCCTCTGGTAACTCTTCCATTAAGTCCACATTCATGCAGATGTCACTGCATAGTGGAACAGGGAACCATCACTTTAGAATCAGCTCAATCTCTCTAAAAGGTCTTTTCCAGTCACACAGGTGTTGATCTGCCTTTCTAGCAATCCTACAAGGACTCCTGTTCTGTGAACCAGGCAGAGATCACCACTTCTCAAGTGGTTTGATGCGGCCGTTTTAGTCCACATCTAAACGGACGTTCCGATTATCAGGATCACACCTGCCCAAACAAATCACACTAAGGGTGATAACAGAAACAGTCTGATTTAACCAGTGCAAGTGTGAAAACGCCCTAAGAGTGCAAATCTTTTTGGGAGCCCAAACTTTTGCATGGTTCTACTTTTAATTTTTCACTCTTGGACAAAAATACATTTGGACCAGGACTGCCCAATGCTTGTATTCCAGTGTTAATACCTTCCCCACATATCAAAAATACAAATCCATGTGGATGGCCCAATCTAAACCTTTTCCTCTAATCAGTCAATAACCCTCAATAACCCTCAAATAGAGAGACAGAATAGACCTTCAGTGATTGGATCCAGTAGTGATGATTTATTACTTTTAGCTTATTAAGGCAATCAGAAAGAAGAAGGAAAGGACGTGAGCTCACCGCAGCCACTCTGTGCTCCCAGTCATGTTTGTCGTCTGAGAGGACCTCTCGGATTTTATTCATGGAGTCCTCCAGCTCTCGGCTGGAGTAAATCTGAAAAAAAAAGGAACAAGACACAACCATCAGCGCAATCCACCAGACCTGGCAACTCTACAACCAGCCCAGATCGAAAGAGCAGTGGCCTCAGTGGCCTTTCGATCGCTGTTACAGAAGCAGAGCAAAACAACGGTGATAGCAATGCATCATATTACTGATGGCAAGCTGAGGCTTTCTGGCTGAGGCCAACAAGTTCTCTTAGTTTGCAGTATTCATTACAAAGATAGCACAACCAGGGCTGCGAGAAGCTGAGGGCGTGTTTACCATGAGTAACTAGTAGTTAAGTATTCCTATTGGTTCACTGCAGAGCATCAAGGCCATGAAGAACGGGAAGAATATAGTGATGCGGAAAAAGCAGCAGCATCAGCAGCTAAATAGTAAATACGTAAACCTCCAGGCTTCCTCATCTCATCAATAAAACAACAGAAGCTACAGCAGGGAAAGTGGGTTTCACCTGTATGGTGGGCACATCCTCAAAGGCACGGATGAAGTCTTCTTCATCCACCGCACCAGCACTGGAGCCCTCTTTACCTGCAAACAGGAGCACACACACACACATGCACAAATGAGATGAGTGGTTCCACCATTAGAGTATTAAGAGGGGTATGAAGCTCCCCAGCATTGAGCTGTGGAGAAGTGGGAGAACTGTGTTCTCTGGAATGATCGTGGTGCTCCATCCAATATTTTTGGGATGAGGTGGGATCATCATCCAACATCCTGACCTCACTAACACTCTTGTTGCTGAATGCAATCAAATCTTCACAGCAATGCTCTAAAATGTGTGTATATATAAGGCATTATACTAGACTATATTGTCCATATATATATATATATACTATACACTATAGTGTCCATATAGTGTGGGTGTAAATGGAAGGTTTAAGGGGTGGGACCTACCTGTGCTCTTGGTGCTGGAGGCAGAGCTTGGCCTGCGCATGGATCCTGTCCTCCGTGCTGTTGCCGTTCCCTTAGACGAGGCAGAGGAACGGCCTCCGTCCACAGAGTCATCATCATCTATGTTCTTATCTGAAGAGAAAACAGAACCTTCAGTTTAGTCTCATCATTTGTGCACCAAGACTAGAAGAATCAGGAAGCTGTTACCAACTTGGCTTCCTGACTGGAACTAAGTCAGCTGAAGCCTCTATAATCTGCTCCAAACTGTGAAGATGACGTGCTAGCTAACTCTGGTCATGTTAGGTAATGCCAGGTTAGCTGAATGCTAGTTTTGCTGTGGTATGAACGCTGTGATGTCAGTGCTAGCTGCAGAATAATATGAATGCTTAGCTTACTAAGATGCAAATACTAGATTAACTGTGATGGTATTCCGCTATGATGTGATTCCACTATGATGTGAGTGCTAGATCCACTGTGATGTGATTCCACTATGATGTGAGTGCTAGATCCACTGTGATGTGATTCCACTATGATGTGATTCCACTATGATGTGATTCCACTATGATGTGAGTGCTAGATCCACTGTGATGTGATTCCACTATGATGTGATTCCACTATGATGTGAGTGCTAGATCCACTGTGATGTGATTCCACTATGATGTGATTCCACTATGATGTGAGTGCTAGATCCACTGTGATGTGATTCCACTATGATGTGAGTGCTAGATCCACTGTGATGTGATTCCACTATGATGTGAGTGCTAGATCCACTGTGATGTGATTCCACTATGCTGTGATTCCACCATTATGTGCTTTTACTGTGATTTGATTCCACTGTGATGTAAGTGCCAAATGCACTGTGATGTGATTTTACTATGATGTGATTCCACTATGATGTGATTCCACTGTGATGTGATTCTACTGTGATGTGATTCTACTGATGTGATTCCACTGTGATGATTCCACTGTGATGTGATTCCACTGTGATGTGATTCCACTGTGATGTGATTCCACTATGATGTGATTCCACTGTGATGTGATTCTACTGTGATGTGATTCCAATATGATGTGATTCCACTGTGATGTGATTCTACTGTGATGTGATTCCAATATGATGTGATTCCACTGTGATCTGATTCCACTATGATGTGATTCCACTGTGATGTGATTCCACTATGATGTGATTCCACTGTGATGTGATTCCAATATGCTGTGATTCCACTATGATGTGATTCCACTGTGATGTGAATCCACTGTGATGGGAGTGCTAAATCTACTGTGATGTCACTGCTAAGTTCACTGTGACGTTAGTGCTAAGTTCACTGCGATGTCAATACTAAAAGCATTGTGGTGTGACATTCTTTCTGATGTCAATTCTGACTTCACTGTGATGTCACTGCTAGATTGTTTGAGATGACAGTGCTAGATTCACTGTAATATGAAAGTTAGCTTTACTGTGATGCCAATGCTAGATTTACTGTGTTGTCATTGGTGACTTCACTGTGATGCCAATGCTAGATTTACTGTGTTGTCATTGGTGACTTCACTGTGATGCCAATGCTAGATTTACTGTGTTGTCATTGGTGACTTCACTGTGATGCCAATGCTAGATTTACTGTGTTGTCATTGGTGACTTCACTGTGATGCCAAAGCTAGATTTACTGTGGTGTCACTGCTGACTTCACTGTGATGTCAATGCTAGCTTCTTTGTGATATGAATGCTAGCTTCACTGTGATGTCAATGCTAGGTTCACTGTGATATGAATGCTAGCTTCACTGTGATGTCAATCCCAGTTCAGCACTAATGTGAATTCTAGTTCCACTGTGATGAGAATGCTAGCTGCACTAGCTCAACTAGCTTCAGTAGCTTCCTGGTTCTGCTGTGAACGAACACGGGTTCTAGTTACCACTGTGATCTTAATCTTAATCCAACTGTGATGTGAATCCTAGTTTCACTGTGATGTAAATGCTAGCTTCCCTGGATGCTAGCTCCACTGTGATGGGAATGGTATGTGGTGTGATGATGGTGATGGAACGTGAGCGCTGGGCTAGCCATGGTCGAGGGTTTCCTTTCTGAAGGACATTGTCTTGTTCAGCATGACCTTATCGTGGAAGTGCTGGGGAGGCATCGGCTGGCTATATAATTCCCCTGGAGCCACACACGTGAGCGCCACAGCACTGAAATATGCCAGACCAGCAATCAATGGCAATGAATTATTCACTCTCTCACACACACACACACACATACACACACCACAGCAGCTTGCTGAAGACATCATTCATCATTCATTTCTAACAACACCTATTTCTCACTCCATCCGATACTAACAGTTACTCTAGGTTGCGATCGCATGGTAAATATCAGGCAGACACACACACACACACACACACACACACACATACATATATATAGACCTAGACACAACTCTACTCACACATGCCGTCTCATAGTTATCCTACCATGACAGACAAGAGAGGGTGGGTCTAAAATAGTGGCAGATATGATTTTAAAAAATCAGTTCACTCCCATTCAAAACACAAGCAGACAGGCCCAACCCATTACAGGACACATGCTAAGCTAACACAGCAATAAGCAACACAAGTCTATGTGAAGGCACAACACAGTCAACCCTGTTGCTTATTTCCACTGTCACTGTCAGACCACCCTCGGATGAAGATCAGCTCCTACAGCCTTTCATCTACTGCGAGCTCCAGCCTTTCATCTTTCACACCCAACGCTCCTATCTGCCATTCTCTCTCTCTCTCTCTCTCTCTCTCTCTCTCTCTGTCTCCCTCCCTCTCTCTCCCTCCTTCCCTCCCTCCTGCCATGCAAAGAAAGAGAGATGCTTACAGGCGCAGATCCTCCGGCATACCAGCTTCCTCAACATGCCGTCACACTCTCACGCTCGGCCTCATGCTGCCCCTGTTTCCACAGCCTGCCCCTCCCTTCCTCCTCTGCCGGTGTGTATGTGGAGACACCTCTGTGTGTGCGTGCTATGCAGAGATGCTCTTGTGTCCGTGTGTGTGTGTGTGTGTGTATGTGTATGTGTGTATGTGTGTGGCTTCTTGCCTCTTCTAGAAATGAGTGTGTGATTCAGGCAGAGGCAAGCACTGAAGGCTGGCTCCCCCCCTTTTGTGTGTATGTGTGTACGTGTGTGTGTGTGTGTGTGTGTGTGTTGGAAAACACTGTTTGGTAGAGCTGTCACTTGCTAACACCCCCACCCCCAACTCATCATTTTTTACAACCAGGGGGAGGGGTGACGTAGCAGGAAAGAGGGTCTACATAAATACACACCTCTATTCAACCCTGTGCAGTTGTCATTAAAGAGCCCGTATCATGGAAAACTCACAATGTGTCCTAGCATGGGAATCTATTATGAATAATAATGAGAGGTCGATACATGGAAGCGATAAACCGGGAACCTCAAACACGGCTGTTCCTCCTTTAAAAGAAAATCCGGCAGAACCAAAACAGAGCTGAAAAACAGGCCGATTCCAAAACCTCAAAACTGTTACATCACAGTCTTGACTCCTTTTATTTACACCCCTAAAATTCCCATAAGCCACGCCCACTATAAAAAGCCTTTCCACGACTAAAGCTATGTAGCGACAAAACGCGACAGCGACTGGTAGCACTGGAGAGAAGCACATCACCTCCAGTCTCTGCTAGTTATGGGAATACTGGATGCTGTGTGACCGCGGCTTTTCCTGTGCCAGTATCTACAGAGGAAGAGCAGCTCACACTCGACTAAAAGCGAACGCTGTCTCTCCTCTCCATCGCCCCCTCCCTCAAAACTGGACTGGATTGCCTCAGTGGGACCAAGCTGGAGCTAAACACATATCTGGGAAAGCACTGGCTTATTTTTTTACTGGCAAGATTTGAGAAAGCCAATCCTGGGGAAGGAAGTGGGGGCAAGGCTAAAAGCTAACGGCCTACAATATTTTCAGCTGGCTAACAGTACATCACGCTAAGAGCACACAGCAAGAGGACAGCAACACTATCTGACATGGGAATAATTACAAAAATAATTCAAATATATAATATATAAAATAATAAACTCATTACAATGCTAAAACTAAAACTGTTATGCTATTGTTAGCGCTTTTTATTTATTTATTATTTATAGAAATAACAGGGTTGTAAAATGCCCCACTAGGTATTTTAGGCCCCAACCAAAGTCACATTCTTACTATTTTATACATCGAAGACCAACTTAAAATGAATACTAAAATAAACAATACTAAAAATCTAATAAATGCATTTGATGGCACCTTCAAACACTGATGTCTTTAAACTTTGATCATCAAACAACTTTGATGTGGTATGTAACCACTGTTAAAGATTCTGTTAAAGATAATGTACAAACTAAACGAATTAACTGTTTTGTCATGTCATTAATTTAGCTCCGCCCATTTATAAGTAGTGCAAAAACTAACCCTGTGGTGTGGAGGCTGTACTTTAGCCTGACGAGCTCTCAGTACGGGTTGTTTACATGCTTCAAAACGGTGGTATATATGGTGGGCAGTGAGAGACATTAAACGTCTGGTGAATCGACACAAACAGAGTTAATACCACAGAATTCTGTGTTACTTAACCCGAACTCAACCCTTAGCGTCTGTTCGTAAGCAGGTTATTAGCTAGTCATGCATTTCGCCAGGAATTAAACCCTTGTTTAGACCCATCGTCCTCTCCCCAGAATGGCAACTGGCCGAGTGGAGGTGCGTAACCCAAACCATCTGCCCCTTTCCAGTGGCCATCCAGCTTCCTCTGAAATAACACACTCCTGATGAATCTGCAGGCTGGCTGACGCTGACAGGACACACACTCTGATGAGACGCCAGTGAAAGCGAGCCAGTGAAAGAGCAGCCGTATTGGAACACAGTGTGCTCCCAAACAAACTGGGTTAACAAACACGCTGTCAGATAATGGAGCAGAAAACGCTAACAGGGTCTTTTTTTTACGTATGACCGACTAGGAACAAGTCTAGGAATCAAGAGAGATCCAAACTGCAAAATTTATTCAGAATTTTAAAAAAATTTTCTTTCATATTGTGGAATAATAATAAGCTGAATTTCACCTTTCGTTTCAAAGTTTCTGCAGAGTTACGCTGCTTTCCATTTATCTCAATATTTTAGGCTGGGAATGGCATCACATCCAAGTTCACCTCGCTCCAATTAGACATTCTAGTAATCGTTCACAATTTCCACAAAAACAGTTTTGGTTAGCACTGGTTTGCCAATCCTTTACTGGTTTTATGTGAAATTTAACCAAAATATGTCCCACTTTTTGTGTCCCAGGTTAGCACTGTTAGCATCGTCCCAGATTAATATTGTTACCAGCTGATATCAACGCATTATGAAGTATTTTGCACATTCAAACAGCATGAAATCAGGTCCACAAACAGACAGAACTGCTAGTCACTGTGTAACACTACTGCTGTTATTGCTGGTGATGTGCAGTGCGGCCATCTTGGATTTTGTACTCAGGGTTGGTAAGGCTCTATCAACTTTTCAACTTTATCAAGTAGTAAATTGGACTTGTGGGGCCATTTTCTGCTTGAAACTCAGAATTTCTGACATCCCGCTCAAATAAAATGAATCATTACACGTTAAATATATCAACTAGTGATGCACCGATACCACTTTTTCCTTTCCAATACAGATTTTTGAAGTATCTGCCGAGTATCGCTTCCGCTACTAACTCTTAAATACTTAAATACTCTATTGTGGTTGGTGTGGCGCAACAGATAACACCACTACCTGCCACTGAGCTACCACACCATGTGGGAGACTGGGGTTCGATTCCCGGCCTGGGTGACTATGCTTTGCTACACCAATAAGAGTCATTGGGCAAGACTCCTAACACTACATTGGCCCACCTCTGTAATACGAGTAACCCTGGAAGTTGCTCTGGATAAAAGTGTCAGCTAAATGCTATAAATGTAAATATAGACAACTATAAATCCTGATATTTCTAGTGTTTCACTTTTTAATATCTTGTCCCAAATAAGAAAAAGATCTAATAAGCTTGAAAGAACAGCATTCACAGGTTGAGGAACTGCACATTTGAAGTTTCAGACCAATGAAAACATTAAAAATTGCCACAATGCAGAAACACTAATGGTGAATACGCTTGTCTTGTCTTGAGAGGTATATGAAGGCTGAGAGGTTTTAAGAGGTATATGAAGGCTGAGATGTTAAAGTGTCCCCAAAGACAAAGTATTTTTTCAGATTTACCACTATTTTACCATTGTCAACATTGCCAGCAAAACCTAGGAGACTTGTATAGAGTCTCTGGCGCAGTAGTAAAACTACAGAGGTAAAGAAAACATTAATGAATGAACATTAATGAACATTTTAATGATGTTCATGGTTATCAGTACCAGATTTTGACCACAGGGTGGCAGCCTTCACTAACTCTAAAAGTCCCAGTCGAATGAGTGGGTGCTGTTTCAAGCCCCAGGTAAGTATTTCAGACATGTAACCATTAAACAGGCTTTCTGCTCTCTGCTGGAAAACATCTACTTATGTATGAACCTGTCTGCCTCGATTCCTTACCCACCCAACTGTCAATCCCTGGCCTAACCGGAGTTCAGCAGGGCCTCCTGGATGCTGCATCTGATGACACAGGCTGGTCTTTTCAGCAGGGTTTACATAACAAGCATTTACATACATTAAAATAATCATTTGAAGGGTAATAAAACGTGGCTGTTACACACTTCTGACATATGAGGAGGACGGAGTGCAGTAAGCCTTTTACACAGAGACATTTTTCTAAGGTCAGTCCCAGGACCTCTTGTCCCCACCTGGCCAAAGCACCCACAGAGAGCCACTCCACACACTAACTCTCCCTGACAGCTGAGAGCCCACTCCATAATTTAGAAAATGAGCTAAAACCAGTCAGGACAGATTCCTTTTCACATGAAGGAAATGGAAGCCAGCTATCAACGTATTGAAGGCATAGAACCAGTTCAAAAGTGAAATGTCTGAAGACTGAAGACTTACGACTATTTTAAGCATCATCGACGTTACATATAAAACTCGTGTAGCTGTGTGTAGGTTCAGTGGTGGGTTTGGATAGTGAATAAATCGGTTGTATTTGTGAAACATAATTACACATTAAACATTCTGAATTACTTTAAGTTTATGTCTCAACTCTTAAATTATTTTTAATAAATAAGTCAAAAATACTATTTAAAAATAATAATTAGTGGAATTCAATTTAAACAGTGCCAAATAAGATATCACAATATCAGAATATGGATTTTGTACTAATATCAAGTACTAGGTATTAATATTCTTAATTATTAGGTATTAGTGTTATTAGTAATACTAAGTATTTGGTATTGGTATTGGTATTATTAGTTATTAGATATTAGTATTACTAGTAATACCAAGTATTAGGTATTAGTATTCTTAGTTATTAGGTATTAGTATTATTAGTAATATTAAGTATTTGGTATTAGTATTATTAATTTTTAGCTATTAGGTATTAGTATTATTAGTAATATTAAGTATTTAGTATTATTAATTTTTAGCTATTAGGTATTAGCATTATTAGTACTACCAAGTATTGGGTATTAGTATTATTAATTTTTAGCTATTAGTATTAGGAATTAGTATTCTTAGCTTTTAGGTATTAGTATTATTACTAATATTAAGTATTTGGTATTCGTATTATTAGTTATTAGGTATTAGTATTATTAGTAATACCAAGTAATTTTTTTTACATATTTGAATAAAATAATAAAAGTACTGAAAGTTGTGGTGTTGAAGAGGTCGTCAAACTGCAGACTGGAGAAAGTTCTGAAGTTTTGGTTCTTCATGCATCTTCACCTAATCACAGCACAGCTGAAAACTACGCCGCATCAGCTCACGTTTCGACTCACACGAAAGCCACTAATCCTTGTTAAGAGATGGGCCAGAAAAAGGGGCTGGAATGCAGTAGGAGGTTTAAGTCTCGGTTCGTTTCTGCAGATCAGCTTAACTTCAATCAGGGCAACAAAAGCCCAAAGCTGCAGGACGCTGATGTGCAGCTCCTGTTTCTCAGAACTGTTCTCTAAACTGCACAGGCTGAACGTTCCCAGCCCTCACATTACAAAACACCTGGCAGATTAAAAATCCAATTTACACAATGTTTCCTCTTACCCCAATTGTCGTCAACTGAACAAGGCGTGTTTGATGTGTGAAGACTGCTTCTCGGGATTTGTGCTGGAGCTACGAGGCGAATGTTGCTAACAAGTAGTGGAATCTTTACCCCATCAATTAGCATTGTGCAAACCGGTGGGGTATATATGCTTACACCATCACACAAAGGTAAGCCATATAGCTACAGCAAGTAGGAGCAGCATCCTGAAACCAGCATGTCTTGTAACTTTTTAAGGTCTCTTCTTAACAAAAATAAACCACTTCTAAAAAACAAAGGTAACAAAGTAAACGTCCTACTTCACTTTCTGGTCCTCACAGCTTAACATGAAGGTCAATCCTCATAAAAGCAGGTTCTAACTAGGCCGGGACACGTCCCCTACCTATATCGCTAAAAATGTGGCCTGATTTCTCGGCTCCCCTCCAGCACACCCCTCTAATCAGCTCTGTTTCAGGTACTGAGTCTCTGCCGGCTGCCTTGGCTCTGCTGCGTTTGAAAGATGCTCCATCCACCTCCTTATTAGGCCTCTCAGGTCAGTTCCCCTAACGGCTGAATGCTCAAACACCATGGACGCTTCCCTACTGTAAATAACATTCCTGACCGAGCTCCTGGAGCCATTCATGAAGCTCCCAGCACAGCAGCAGTGAATGTGCATGGAGCGCTCAGCTATTTACAACCAGAAACGCTTGTGCCTAGAACTTCAACACTGTCGCTTAAGAACAAGTGTCACCCTCTGCTGAGAGGAAACTGGTTCCAATGGTCAGAAACATCCCAAGGACCATCAAGGCTCAGGCCTGCAGTGAACTGGAAGCTGCTGGGACACCAGAATCACTGCCTACAGTCAAGCAAGTTTTACATCGCCATGGACTGAGAGGCCGCCATCCAAGAAAGAAGCCCCTGCTCCAAAATTAACACAACACACAACACAACACAATCAACACAAGTTAGCAGTCGAACACATGGACAAAGACAAAGCCTTCTGGAGGAAGGTTGTACAGTTGAGATAAAGACGTTTAGAGGAGTAAATAGGAGGCATTCTCCAAGAACACTGTACTAACTGTTAAGCATGGTGGTGGTAGCATCTAGTGTCGAGCTCTGGGGCTGTTGTGGCTGTTGTGGAACTGGTCCATTGCACAAAGGGGATAGAATAATGAAGGAAGAGGACTACCTAAGGATTCTTCAGCATAACATCAGCTTTTCCAAAGTCCTGACCTCAAATATGTGCTTACATATGTGCTTAGAATTTGTGTCTATGCCAGGGTCTATGGCCAGAATGGTTAGTTACTGGCTACCAAATGCATCTGGTCAAGGTTCAACTTGCTAAACACCAGTCAATAAGGAGACCACTCTGCACTCGCCCAAGTATTCTCAAAAGAGGTGGCACAACGACACACAACGATCAGTCAAAATATTAACACCAGCACCTGTCGTGACGGTACAAGGGGGACCTACCCAATATTAGGCAGGTCTTGTTAATGTTGGCTGATTGCTACATTCACATTTGCATAGATATGTATAATCAGTATACCTCTTCACAGTATGCTGTCACAGTGTGTCCACCATCCTATTTCTGGTTGCGTTTTAGATGCCAAAGTTGCCCAACATCCCACCGAGCATGCCACATGATACATGCAATGAAGCCAAACCTCCTCTCTCAATCCAGCTCAGCTCACAGTGCAGGACACCCCACAGGCTGTGTAATAACAGAGCTCAGCGTCCACTCTGTGCTGTGCTCTCAGACCCAGCATTCACTGCCAGTTCAAAAAAAACATGTTCATTTATTTATTTATTTTATAGAAACCACAGCAAAACACTAGCATTTCCGAGCATTTACACACGGAAATAAGCAAACTGTACTGATTTCCTATATTATGACCATATTTATTGTACGCAAAACATGAGTCTGTAGAAACCCAGTTGTTGAGCTGCTCTGGTTGAATGCGGGTTGGATGGTAGGTAGATGTCATGCTAGTACAAAAAGCCATCTATATGGTATAGTGGACCTTTTAGAACATCCTCAGACGGCAGCATCAGGTTTCAGATATCAGACTAAAAGGGGTCAGGTTTGGGAAATAAAGTGTAAAAAATCTAATCAGCTCATCATCCAACATCTTGACCTCTCTAACACTCTTGTTGCTAAATGCAATCATATCCTCAAAGCAATGCTCCTCCAAAATATGGTAGAAGTCTTCTTCTCTGGAAAGTAGAGACAGTCCAACAACAGCAGCACAAAACACCCTTGATTTAAGCAGGTGTCCAAATACTTTTTTAATTTTGTCCATATAGCGTACATAAACATTTATAAGGGTTAATTCCAACAAGTGTCAGTTAGCATGACACATTCAGGGGTGAAACGACACAAATGCTGATAAAAGCTGCCTTTATGACATTGAACACTAGTTGAAACAGACCTTTAAATGGTAAGCGTTAATGTAGGTTCATGCTAGATGTCACGCTAGGTGCCATGTCAGCTTATAAACTGTGCCCTGTGTAAAGTGCCCTTATTCCCCTATGACGTAACCGCACTAATAAAGGCACACAAACATCAGACCTCAGCAGCACTAGACGCGACAGCCACTGCGGTATTCCCCCCGCACCCCCCGTCGCCATGGCAACCCTCAATGTGGGGGACTCCAGCCTTTCAAACAGAAAGTGAAATGGAAGTGCGGCGGAAGCACACAATGCTCCTGTTCAGCTCTCGGCCGACGGAAACCAATACACCGTCTAGAACGCTGCCAATCGACACAGGGCCATTCAGCAGTGCTGAAAAGTGACCGACCTCACAGTCCACCACAAACAGGAGAATCACAGCAGTGGAGGCTCTGCTGAGACTGTAAACCCTATTGGATTTACACATAGCACTTAACCCCTCACTGATTAACCCACAATAAACTCAACAAGCAACTCAACCAGTCCAGCAGAAACCAGACGTCGATCTGATGTCTAAAAGACATTGGACTCTAACGTTGGACAGATGTTGAATTTCAATTGAAAGGGAAAATCAGGTTAATGTACAAACGTTGAATTTGGCTGGAAATCAAAGTCACATATCCGTCAAAAACCAACATTGGTCTGACGTTAAGCTCCAGTGTTACACAGACGTAGAATGTTGTTTTACTGAACACCATGACTTAAAACCAGCAACATTTGTTGTGTGGACATTAAGATCATGACATTTAGGGGGTTATTAGTGGTCCGGCGACCTAAGGTGCTGCCACTGGGCCCCGAGGATGCTGTCTGCCATCAGCAGGCAGAGCCCAGGAGAGCACAATTTCTCCTGGTGGGTAACTGGCCTTCTCCTTCCCCTAGTGTGATGCAGCATGGGCGTCTGCTAGCCTGATGCATCAGAGCTGGGTACCCGGCCCTTTCAGTTTGTTGGTTGCCCGGTGATGTTGCATCAGCGGCAGATCGAAAAGAGGGGGTTGCTGGTTGCACATGTGTCGGAGGAGGCATGTGTCAGTATTCATCCTCCCAAAGTCACGAACGTTTAATGAGATGGGGGGGGGGGGGGGTGTACTAACAAGCGGGTTGGATAACTGGGTAATCAAAAATGTTTAATATTAGAAATTGGACATTTAGTAGACGTTGGATGTTGACTACTTTGTTGGATTTTGACTGCCTAAGATAAGATAAGATAAGATAATCCTTTAATAGTCCCACATTGGGGAAATTCTCAGTGTCACAGCAGAAAGGGATAGCAAGACACTCAGTTACAAAAACGTAGATAAATAATTTACACTATATACACAATATAAATAAGAAGTAAAAAAGCAATAACAGCCTGACACCACAATTTAAAACCAACAACATATTAATGTCTAATAATGTTACAGTGTTATATCAATTGGACGTTAAGAGTATGACGTTTAGCAGATGTTGGCTTTTGGTCTCCATACCTCACAACTAAATGTCGGTATTTTACGTCCATTTGATGTCAACATTACACTGTGAATCAAAACCAACAAAATACCAATGTATGATAATTGTTTTAACGCCGCATAAGGTGGACGTAGATATTATGACATTTTGCAGACCTTGGATTTTGCTCATTATAAAAACACGGCTAAATGTTTACGCCAACACAGTGTTGACCAACAAACTATCAACGTCAGCTGTCGTCACTATTCTACTATTCAAACCGACGTTGGCATTAGATGCTGTCCTGGAATTGAATTTTGGAAACACTCGGCATCACAACCTACATTCAACCAGACAACAACATCTAGTGATGCTGATGGTCAGCAGGGATGACTCACAAACAGCTCGATGACATCATTATACCCTGCAAATTCACTGACTATAATTAAAAAACTGAAAAGTAAAGCCTGCCCAGTAATCAGCAGCGCAGTAATGAACAGTGCATAGAAGATATCGAGTGTCAGGCAAACAGGAGTGAGGAAGTACCAAAACCAGAGATGACACAACACAGCCATTTCTGTTCTTACACTGAAACCTTAAGTGCCAGCTCACATCACACTGGAGCTGAAATGCCCAATTCACGGAGACAGCCTGGAGAAGAACAGTTTAGGTCACCTCATCTGAAGAGACCCCAACGCAGAAGCGGGTTTAATTTAGAGGGCAGAGCTGCTGAGTGTGGGCCCAGCACAATAAAAGAGCAACACATAGACAGCAGGTCCCACATATATTTTCCCACTCTCTCCTCCTCTCTTGCTTTGTCTCTTACACACACACACACACACACACACACTTGTGACAAACACACACATACAGGCATGCCAAAATGCTGGCAACACAACAGTCAATACTGTAATCCCTTCAGCTTCACTGCCAGGATTCCACTCACACGGCCACTGAAAAAGATACACACAAACACCCCCAACAGAGCAGAGACCACCTAAATGTACTGCTCTGTGAGGAAAGAGAGAGAGAGAGAGAGAGAGAGAGAGAGAGAGAGAGAGAGGTGGATACATAGTCAGACAGACACACAGATACAGATAGACAGATAAATAGATAGACTGACGGACACAGAGACAGATAGATAGATAGACAGATAGATAGACAGACAGACAGACAGACAGACATATAGATAGACAGATAGATAGACAGACTGACAGACAGACAGACAGACAGATAGACAGACAGACAGACCGACAGACATATAGATAGACAGATAGATAGACAGACTGACAGACAGACAGATAGACAGATAGATAGAGAGACCGACAGATAGATACAGATAGACAGAGAGACAGGCCAATAGATAGATAGATAGATAGATAGATAGATAGACCGACAGACAGATAGACAGACAGATATACAGATAGACAGACAGACACACACACAGACAGACAGATAGATTGATAGATAGACAGACCGACAGACAGATAGATAGACAGACAGATATACAGATAGACAGACAGACACACACACAGACAGATAGATTGATAGATAGACAGACCGACAGACAGATAGACAGACAGATATACAGATAGACAGACAGACACACACACAGACAGATAGATTGATAGATAGACAGACCGACAGACAGATAGATAGACAGACAGATATACAGATAGACAGACAGACACACACACAGACAGATAGATAGATTGATAGATAGACAGACCGACAGACAGATATACAGATAGACAGACAGATACACAGATAGACAGACAGATATACAGATAGACAGAGAGATGTATAGACTGATAGAGAGTAAGAGGATGAAATGAAGGTCTTTGGGGGGTGTCTGCTGGGGTAGCACTGAATGTCACCCCTCTGCCCGTCACTAAGCTCTGGACTATGGTTTGGTCACATGGTCAGGGCTGTATTCGCCCAGTGCACAGGGCTGTTAATTGATAGTCCAGAACAGAAGACAAAGGAAACATTCAGCTGATTTCCTTTCCAACATTCTGACCTTATCTGAGAGGCACTTGCGGGTAAATCTTTGGTTTGGGCTGCCGCTCCCTCGCTACAGCGGCTCCTTTCAGCCTTTAGCAGAAGCTCTTCTAGCAACCTGTAGCAGCCTGATATCTGATGATCTGGACCACAGAGCAGTGCTAAATAACACTAATATTCATGCACACAGCTAACCTCATTCTGATCGCTGTACAAAAGCTGTTTATCCAGGCAGTATGCACTTATATTCGCTGCAATACATCAGCTTCATGTCAATGTTTATCTAACCACTTCCTCTAATGGCAGGCCAGTTACACACTGACAAATCCACACACACACACACACACACATATATATATAAATAAAATGCAATCAAATCCTCACGGCAATGCACCTCCAAAATCTAGTAGAAAGCCTTCTTCCCTGGACAGTAGTGACAGCAGGATACACTCTTTTTTTAATACTCTTGATTTTAGAAGAAACAATGACAGAGCAGGTGTCCCAATACTTTTGTCTACATAGTCTATATATATTAATAGAAAAATATATAACATATAACATTTGCACAGCTCAGGCAGAGCATTAAAACCAACTGCCTAATACTGAGTAGGTCCTCCTCATGCCACCACAATATCTTTGACCTGCCGACGAATGGACTCTACAAGACCTCTGAAGGTGTCCTGCGGTATCTGTCAGCAAGACGTAAGCAGCACATCCTTTACGTCTAGTAAGCTGGGAGGAGGGGCCTCGTCTATGAGCCACGGACCAAGTCTATGAGCCTTGGACATCCAAGACCCTGTCGCCGGTTCACCAGGTGTCCTTCCTTGGTGCACTTTTGGTAGTTACTGACCACCGCATACCTGAAAAACCCCACAAGACCTGCCCACAGCAGCTCGTCATATTTTCTTTTCTAGAAATGATCTAAATGAGCTGCTTCCAGCACGTTCTCCACTGCTGTTCACACACCTTCTATTTCCCACCACATTTTAAAGTTTCTGGAGATACCTCTGAACGTCCTTTATCCTCAACTCACACACAGAACATCAGTATTTGTACTTCATTCCCATCATAATGATGCCAATAATGCTAATGCTAAATAACATCGTTTTCCCACAGCGTAGCTCATGTTGCACAGATCTGCACGCTTTGAAAAATTAAGGTCATCGCCATGAATACTTAATACTAATCCCTCTCTAGAAATGTGAGAAGGCGGTGTGAAGGAGGATCCGGCTTGTTCAGAACGTTAAGCTGAACCACCACTCAAACATCAACACAACCGGCTGCATCTCCCCTATAAAGCCCTCATTAGCAAAAACTGATGAGCCCTTATTTAGGGATTCACACACTGAATCCAGAGAGGTCACCTATTCGCCGGTTGGTGGTTTGACCATCCTCTGCCTCATCACT
This sequence comes from Salminus brasiliensis, assembly GCF_030463535.1. Classification (NCBI taxonomy): domain Eukaryota; kingdom Metazoa; phylum Chordata; class Actinopteri; order Characiformes; family Bryconidae; genus Salminus; species Salminus brasiliensis. Next base: position 31,810,842 of record NC_132894.1, read on the forward strand.
GTTGACCAGGTGCACCTCACCTGCCTTGCCGTTTTAGAGGTGGCTTAAAGATTCGGGCCTTGTCAAAGCCCAGCACATTGACTATGAGAATCTCACAGAAACGATATGTCCAAAAGTTTGTGGACACCATGAATGCATTCAGCTGCTTTAAGTTGCACACAAATCTGCATGAAGGAGCACTAAGGGGAGTGCTGAGTTTGTTGTACAGTAGTACAGTTGCTCTCCAGAATAAGACACAGCGCCTTTAAGGTGAAGAAATTGAATGTCAATAAATAGCAGAGCCAGACTTCGGACACAATTGGAGGCAGGACGACCCACAAACAAGCAGCAACTGAAGGCAGCTGCAGTAAAGGCCCTGGTAAAGCATCTTGGGTTCTAGACTTCAGGCAGCGATTAGCTACAAATGATTTGAATACAGTTGTTAAACCAACTCCTTATATTTCTAATTATGGGTGTCCAATTACTTTTTTTGAGCCTGTGAAAATGGAGGGTAAGCATTTAAAGCAATATTTTTGTTAAACTCTTTATTAAAGTCTGCACTGAAAACCCAAAAAAAGTGTGTCCCTGTCCAAATACTTATGACCCTGACTGTATGCATTTACTCTACATGGACAAAGCTACTGGGACACCTGCTCATTTTAATGTAGGGTATTAAGAAAGAGCTCATCCTGCTTTAGTTGGAGTCCAGGGAAGGCGGCTTTACACTAGATTCTGAAGAGCATTGCTGTGAGGATTTGATTGCATTCAGCAACACGAGCGTTAGTGAGGTCAGGATGTTTGACAATGATCACCACTCCACCCCACCTCATCCCCAACTGCCCAACTCATCTCAAAAGCATTAGATGGAGCACCATCCATCATTCCCACGGTTCCCACGGTTCCACTGCTCCACAGCTCAATGGGGGGGGGCTTTATACCCCCATTACTACTGGCATGGTGTCAATAGGTTCATGTTTACCTGCTCCAGAGAGTGGTCCCTGCTTCTCCACAGGGTTTTGCACACCTGTCTGTGTCAGCAATAGGAGCAGCAACTTGAAGAAGGGGTGTCCACAAACATTTAGACATATCATGTATGTATAGGTGACCATGCAGGTGGCATAACCCGCAAAAACATGCAGCAGTCCATCAGGACAGTAAATAACAATGCAAGAAATGCAGAGCAGCCCCAAACAAAGCACAAAGGCAGCGAATTAACTGCGCAGGACGCGACAGTGTGAGAATGTGTGTTTGTGAGAGAAGTGCAAGAGCGCCCAGCCAGCACTGCCTAGATTAACTGTGCAAATGATATGTAAACTGTGACAGCAGTGACAGGCGCAATTACAGCGGGAGGGGGGGGGGCATCCAGTGAGAGAAGCTGTCGCGTGATAAAGTGATGGGCGCGAGAGCGGCAAGAAAAGTGCCTCTGCTTCATTCTATATGGAAATGAGGTCAGTTATCAAACAGGAAAACAAGAAAAACTGCACTAGTGATGGATAACGCAGGTCCAGATAGTAGGAATGGAAGAATCCGCCCCAGGATTTTGCTCCAACTGCCTGGGCAGCTCTGCTGCAGCTGAGCTGCAGCAGAGCTGCCCAGGCAGTTGGAGCAAAATCCTGGGGCGGATTCTTGCTGAGCTGCAGCAGAGCTGCCCAGGCAGTTGGAGCAAAATCCTGGGGCGGATTCTTCCATCCCTAAACAGCACAGTCTTTAACACCAGAATGAGGCTTAATAGAAACAGTGCATTCACAAACACACACACCCCCAAATGAGTTACACACTCAGAATCTCAATCACCTACCTAACCATTCTGCTAGCAACTGCACAGTCTTACCTTCCCCTGTTGTCATATCCAGCGTGCTGAAGTGCAGTTCACTCAGTATGTGTGTGTGTGTGTGTGTGCATAAACTAGAAGCGTCGCTCCTTCACTCTGCATAGCTCCTTCATCTCTCTCTCTCTTTCTCTCCTCCCCTCTCTCTTTGATCTTGTGACTGTGTACACAAAGTGCTGCCGCTCTCCAAAAAAAGGCTGCAGCAGCTCCCTCTAGCCTACTCACCGATTTTCACCTCAGTTTCATTCCCTCACTCTCCTACTCTCCCTCTCCTTTTTTTCTCTCTCTATTACTATCTGTCTCTCGCCCGTAATCCCTCTACTTGGCCAACCACACCACAGAGAAGTCTTCTCCACTTATGAGAATGATTGGTATTCCAGGGAAGTCCGTAAACAAGCAAGCGTGCAGCCGGCTCACACTTAGCCTTTTGTGCGCTGCTAACCTTTAAAGGGCCCGTATCCAACATTTTCATGGCATTTCTTTTTTTAAGGTACCGTAAGCAGTCATGACCCAGCTAACATGTCCATGTGGGGCCCGGTTTGAAAGCCTAACTAGGAGCTAGAAGATTTTGTCCCAAATATGGATACCCACCAGGGTCAGAGGTGGAAGCATAAAGGGTTAAGCATGGGCACCCTTCTGGGTTGTACACTGCCAATGGGGCCTAGATGGGACCCATGTGAGATTAAGGTGGGATTAACGATGGGGCCCATTTGGGAAGCCCAAGTGGGTTCCAGTAACAACACGTATACAAACCCACTCAGAGCCCAGGGACTCCTGGCTCCCAATTAGGCCATGTTCCACCCACGTGAGCCCAGCATGAGCAACACTGTTATCTCTTCATTCAAAAAAATAATAATCCAGCAGAACCACAACTGGAAACCTGGCCAACATTTACATGCCAGAACACTAGCGAAAACCTTTAGAGCGCTAAAGCTGTGACGCGGTTAAACGCAGCAGACACCTAAAGGTGCACGTAAAGGGAGAATATGGTGTTGCTAATGCTAATACAGGACCAGGCCAGACTGTCCACCATTATATAAACTATAGAAGTATACTGTATAAAGAGAAGGTAGCCCTGAGCACACAGCAACACACTGACGTTGAGTATTATTGACTGGAGGACACGCCCACTATGCCTATAGATGGTTGCGGAGCCAATGGGAGGAATTATTATTATTATTATTATTATTATTAAAATCCAGCAGAATCACAACTGGAAACCTGCCGAACATTTACACACACCCAGGTTAAACACAGCGGCCACCTTGGGAGAATATGGCATTGCTAATGCTAATACTTGCTAAGCGAACCAGGCCCCGGAAGGCTAAACCTGGGAAAACAAGCGGGTGTTAGGCTAAAAGCTAACCCTAGCTTGGCGAAGCACTACCTGGAAGCGTGGCCAGGGAAAACAACCACTGGCCAAAAGCTAAACTAAGCTAAGTTTACCATCTCTTCATCTTTCACTGGACTGAGAGGACAGCACTATCCAGTAAGACTTACTGGAATAATTACAAATTAATAATTACATTGATCTTGTGACGCTGCTAAAAACAAAGCTATGCCATGTTATGTTGCTTCTATATGAGCCACTGCGGCTCCCAGCCAGTCAAAGCACAGCTCAGGAAAAATAACAGGGTGGTAAATAGGCTTGTAAAACTGCATCTAGGCAATTCCCACCTCAACCAAAATCACATACTCTCTATTTATACATCAAAGAACAACTTTGAAAAAATTAAAAGACAGACATGTTAATGATCTCTGCTATGATTGGCCGCTTTGCATCGTGCCTCACTGAATGAAAGGTTAGTCCTCAGGAATGCAGAAGAAAACGAACCTCAGCAAGTCTTTTCAAATGACTCTACGGATCGTTCAGTGCACACGTGTAAACATGATAGGGGCTCTTTTGTCAGGGCAGTAAAACAACACTGCACAGCTTTCTCCTCCTCCTCCTCCTCCTCCTCGTCCTCGTCCCTGTCCTCCTATACTGTATACAGTGTTGCCTAATGTCTCACGCAAGTAAAACTTCAGCCAGCGTACAACTGAACTCAACACAAATGCCACTAAAACCCCAGTACCACCCCAAATTCAGAGTCTAACATCTGGACAGATGAAGCTGTGTGACACTTCCTCAAAGAAAACACCATGCAGAGAGGCTCACGCTGCCCACTTTGAACTTCCTTATAATTTAGAGCCATTTACATTTACAAACAGAGGAAAGTGGTTTAAATGTCTAGCCTTCGCTCCTGCAGCTCTTTACTCAGCACAAAGCCTGGTGCAGCAAGTAAGGCAAATAAGCTGATGGGGCAGCTGCACAGAGAGGAAGATACTCCCAAAAATATCCTTTACTTTAACTTAATTTAATCGTGGACAGTGGTTGCACACAACTGGCATTTTGGACAAAAGTATTGGGACACCTGCTGATCAATTGCTTCTTTCGAAATCAAAGAGTTGATCCTGCTTTTGTTGGAGTCACTGTCTCTACTGTCAATGGTGAAAGGCGTTCTACTAGACTTTGGAGGAACATGTCTGTGAGGATTTGACTGCATTCAGTGACAAGTGCATAAGTGAGGTCAGGATGTTGGATGATCACCACCGCATCTCATCTCCCACTCCCCCAATAAAATATTAAAAAAAAAAACTTCTAAAATGAACCTACTTTAATTACAGATCTATATGCATATAGACAGTGGAGGAGCCAATAGGACTGATTATTATTATTATTACTATTATTATTATATTATGACCAGAGGATCGCTGGTTTGAATCCTGGTCATGCTGCTAGCCATCAGACCCCAAACCTTGGCTTTGCTCTCTGTAGGGTGAGTAGAGGGCACTTTCTCCCCATTTCACTCCAGTGCTATACTGGCCGGCACTGGTGTCTGCTGGCTGTATCCGAGCCGGGTGCACTGGTTGCTCGGTGGCGTCGCATCGGCGGCAGTTTGGAAAAAGAGGTGCTGGCTGGCTGCACATGTGTCAGAGGAGGCGTGTGTCAGTCTTCACCTTCCCAGTGTCGGGAGTATTACGTGTGATATGGGGGAGAATATGTACAGGTTGGGTTAGATCAGAAAGAAAAAACCTTTATATAATAAGAAATACCCTTTTTGTGATTGACAGAGGCATTACTAATCACACAAAGCTCAGTGCAGCTGTCTGGTGTAACTCTCCTGACTGTGGCACTTCACCTTGCGTGAGAACAGAGCTGAGAAAACACATGTCTGTAGTATGCAAGGTGCAAAAGGCTGCGCCTTCAACGTTTCCGCTGAACTCCAGGGTATTGGTCGGCAGTTTGACCCCCCTTTCCCTCCCTCATTGCTGCAATAGCATCCCCTTGTCTGCTGGAAAGGCTTTACATTAAATGTCAGAACACTGCTGTGAGAATTTGATTGCTTTCGGCCACAAGAGCATTGATGAGCTCAGGTACTGATGCTGGATGATTAGTTCTACCACGCCAACTTCCAATTTAAATGTATTGGTTGGACCTGCATCAAGCCAGAGAACACAGCTCCACTGCTCCACAACAAACAGCGGGGGCTTTAAACCCCTGTAGCCCGCGTACTGCTGCTCCAGAGAATCCCATTCTATATGTGTACCGAAATGCCTGGTCAGCAATGGATGCACTCTAGCACTTCAACGTAGCTGAATTCACTAATCAGAAGAAGCATCTGGGGGCTTTTAGACATTTATTGTATCCATACACTCCAACACCTACACTGCATGTCCAAAAGTTTGTGGACACCCCTATAAATGAATGCATTCAGCTACTTTAGGTTGCACCCATTGCTGATACAGATGTCCGAATGCACACACATACACAGCCTGTCTAGTCCCTGTAGAGAAGAATAGGACTCTCTGGAGTAGATAAACATGAACCTGTTGGCACCATGCCTAATGCCAGGTGTGAGCTGGATGGGTGTAACACCTCCCCCAGCATTGAGAAGTGGAACTGGGTCCTCTGGAATGATAATTGGTGCTTCATCCAATACTTCTGGCATGAGTTGGGGTGGTGATCATCATCCAACATACTGGCCTCATTAACACTCTTGTCGCTGAATGCAGTCAAATCCTCACAGCAATTCTCCTCCAGAATCTAGTAGAAAGCTTTCTTCCCTGGACAACAGAGACAGTTACTTCAACAAAAGCAGGATAAGCTCTTTTTTAACACCCTTGATTTCGACGATGACACAATGTGATGAGCAGGTGTCCCAATACTTTTGTCCATATAGTGTATTTTGGTGCAATGCCGTTCCAACCATTTACAACCATTCCAAACTTAAGACTGGACCAATCTGCCATGGCTTTCAGCGCTAAATCACACAGACTTCTCCCTACAGTAATATCACAGGTACTCTCAGAACAATACGACACTTTTAAGCTATGTTTAACCTGTGAAAACGAAATGCCATGGGCAAAGAAAGAAGTGGACTGAAAGGAGGAGAGGAAAAGGCAGAAATGTGGTCACTCAACACTTACAGCTAAGTGCCACTTTAACTCTGCACACAGGAAATACATTTGAACGTGAGCCGGAAAGCCGACCACAAACTCGCACAGTTCCCTGCGCCAAAGTCTGTGCTTTTTCTTTATAATTCCCAAAATCACAAGTCATTCTGTGTAAATCAGAACCAGAATCAGAACACTGAGTACAAATGCCAGATAAAAAAAGGTGGGCTTGGGCCTAGTTCACCAATATCGTCATAAGAATTTAGGAAAAACGTATTCCTGGGAAAAGCCAGAACAAAAAGTCAATAAACCACAGAATTGTTCACAGCTCTATTCTTAGGACAGATGCTTTCATCCTTATAAATTAAACAAATCCAAATTTTTCCAAGCTGCGAAAATAGATTTAATGAAATGTCTTCTTAAGAGTGGTTGGTGAATAAGGCCCATTGTTTTTTTACATTATGTTAAAATCTATGTTAGCTATGTAAACATCACTGTTAGCTCAGATAAGTTTACTTTTACTTTACCTAAAAGCTTCAAGGTTTTGACGTTGACGTTGAGCTTTGTTGGACATATAAACAAGTTAAATGTACTTTACACATCAGACATTAAACACTATAGCAGAGCAACTCAAATACATTAGGTTAGAATAACTCATACACACTGTAACCCACACACTGTTTGAACTTATTATATATTAAGTCTGTAGAAAGCTTTCTTCCCTGGACAACAGAGACAGTTACTTCAACAAAAGCAGGATAAGCTCTTTTTTTAACTCCCTTGATTTCGACGATGACACAATGGATAAGCAGGTGTCCCAATACTTATGTCCAAATATATTCTCTGCTAATAAAATTAGGTTAGAATAACTTATACACACTGTAACCCACAAGCTGTTTGAACCTAATACATTAAGACTGTTATAGTAGTAGTAGCAGTAACTGCACTGATGTTGGATTCAATCATTTCCGAACAGATTCCTGTAAGATGTGCTGTTTAATAACATACACTGAGCTGAGGGGTTAATTACTGCAGTACAGCCTCCAGGAGCCATCTCTCCCATTGGCTCCTGGCTCCAACTATTTGCATACTGGGCATGTCCTTCAGTCACTGACACTCACCGTCAATGTGTTGTTGTGTGTCCAGGTTTACCTCCTCTTAGGAAGCTGTCAATTGTTTTAATGATGGTTGACTATACAATTGTCTGTGTAAGTATGATGCCGTAAGGGCTGTATGCTACAGTGTTCATGCATGTGTTAATGTAAAATATTCTGATAATACTGTTAAAGGCTAATAAAATAACATTTCGTGTAAAATAGAAAGACACTATTAAATTAACCTTAAATTTTGCTGGTGAGTTATGGCTTGGAGTGGTTATGACAGTGTTTGGTACCTTAAGTACATTAAATGTGTGGTTTTAAGTTAAGTAAATGCACCTGGGCTTTGACTTTACTGTAGATTAGTAAAAAATAACTTGGACTTAAATTAAAAGTACTTATTCATTCAAACTACTGAAAACACTGAGTTTTAAAAACTTAATCTATTTAAAGAAATGAATTACCCCAAATTATTTGAGTAAAACTAACTCATTAGAGTTTACAGTGTAGCAAAGCTGTCAATCGGCAACAGACTAAACTCAATTATTATGAGTTGACTCAACTTCAAAGATTCCAGTTCAATGTACAAACACATGTTCCCCTAACTCAATATAGTTGAGTAATGGGTGGGAACGTGCAGTTTGACCTACAACACACTTAATCATTCATTGGATTTCAACAGTTTGTAAAACAACAGTGTAGAAACATAAACTCAAATACATTAGGTTAGAATAACTCATAAAACTCAAAAGAGTCTTCATACTTCAACTGAAACGTTTAAGTTAACTCAAGATCTCAAATGATGTCATTAACAATACCTTGCTTTTCATTTTCCCTTTTATTATTTTAACTGACTAATATTAAGCAAATGCAGACAGTAAAATAGACAAAATACACAAAATAGTCAGTACACTATATGGACAAAAGTATTGGGACACCTGCCCATTCATTGTTTTTTTTTTTTTTTTTTTACTATTTAAAAAAAGAGTTTATTTATTAGTTTATCTACAAAATTTAAGAGCATTGCTGTGAGGATCTTACTGCATTCAGTGACATTTAGCAACAAAAGCATTAGTGAAGTCAGGATGTTTGGATGATCACCATCCCACCTGCCCTCACCTCACCAGTGTTGGATGAAACTCAACCATTCCAAAGGACATAGTTTCACTGCTCTTCAACTAAATACTGGGGGACTTTATTCCTCTCTAAACCACAGCTGGCATTAAGCACAGTGCCAGAAGATACAGACTCAAGCACTAAAGAATAATAAACAGAAGCAAATTAAAGAAGTTGAGCACACTCAGCTAAAAGTACAAGCACAAACATTTGGCCCTATAGGAAAACTTAAGAAGCTACACCACAAAGACCAACATAACCTCAAACCCGGAGAGTTCTGTGATCTTTTGCAAACTCAAGTAAACCGAAACCTTCATTAACTTGGGCTCTGCTAACTGACAAGGGTTTGTGTATGTGTGTATGCATCACGTTGTTTTGAGTAAGAGCACCGACAGCTTTTGCCATTCATTTCCATCTGAATGGGAATCTATGGAGATGAACCCAGTGAAAGGAATAGTTTTGAGCCTAATCTTCTATAACTGCTTCCTCTGTATCATAATGCTTGATTAGCAAAGACACACGTTTCAACATGCTTTCCTGTACTTACAAAGAAACAGACAACGTCAGTTTACTCTAAACACACTTATCATAGAACCCATGGGCCAATGGTGCAGCTACTGATAGCCCTGAACCCTGAGCTGAACAAAACCAGCCAAAGTCCTTCATAACACAAGAAATTAGATTAAGAAAACTGAGCATTCCTTTAAGCGTTATTATTAGACTGAATAAACACCACACTCACTCACCTGCCGACAGGATCATATTCCCAGATCTTTGGACTTCGTCGAATTTGCTAAAAATGACATTCAAGCTGAGGAGAAAAAAGACAGAGAGGAGAGCCGTTTCAGCCTTCGCAGTCACACAGCTGACATGTGATCATAGTGATCCTCGCTCTGCTTCTCTGTGTGAAAGTGAGAACCTCAATCACATGCAAAAACAGCAAAAAAGGGAACTTAACAGTCTTAAAGAGGGTGCTTGCAAAATAGCTTTGACAGCACATTCAGAAGCAGGGAGGCATTTAATGCACCAGCATCGACTCCTGCTGGACCACATGAGCATAATCTGAATGAGAGGGTCTAAATGTGTGCTGTACCGCGATTGTGGCAATCCTTTTTTCCCCAGATCCATTCGAACCCTCTCCCCGACATGCCTGTAAATCTCCACAAGGCAGTTCATAGCTCCATCTCGAACCTACAGTGTCACAGAGACAAAAAAAGGAAGGCAATTTTAATCATTAGTTGATCTCAGTCTTGTGTGTAGTGCTTTCAGATCAAGTTATTTATAACATTCCTCAATAGATCCTAATATGAGAAGATCAAACCAATCAGTGATCTCACACATGGCTCACTCTTCTCATGAGTCAGTAATGTTATCTTAGGGCTGATTGGCCCATAATAACTAAATACTGTCTCTGTGGGTTGGGCTAATAATGAAGTGAGCTGCTGCTGAGCAGTGTTTGGGGAGAGGGGGTTTCTTTGCTGGCAGTAAAACCTCCTACCCTCAAGTTTGTAGGACTTTGTAAGGCTGTCAAAGAGAATTCCACCAATATTTTAACATTTCTGCATAATTAAATATAATATAAATAATTGTACATTAAAGAAGATAAAGAATATATAAATATACATATATTCTCTATCTACCTACATATATATATATATATATATATATATATATTTATATGTATATTTATATATTCTTTATCTACCTATCTATCATATATATATGTGTGTGTATATATCTTAAACATTGATTACAGATAAACATGTTAAATATATATATTTTTTTATATACTAAACTAAATGTAACATTTTTATATTTAATTTTTTTTACATATTATACTATAATATTTACTATAATCAGTTCATTTAATGTACTAAAAGTTTTACATATTGTTACCAAATGCTTGAACCAAAACAATTGTTGTTTAGGTGGAGTGATACACATAAGGCATTTTAAAGCAAACAAGTAGTTTTTCATACTCACCACTATTTTAAATAACAGTAAATATGGACAATACTGGCCTTAACATTATTTGTAAAAACACACGGCATGTGTAGTTTCACAGGTCACTTTGTATGGGAAATGAAATGGCTATATTTGTGTTGTAGTCATCACAACCCCTGATTCACAGCACCAGCACTGTAAAGAAATCCAACTCAGCAAGTTTCGCTACAATAAACCATTTCCCATCAAACTCACTGTTTACATTACAACCACAGGATTATCTCAGATTTTGGGGGAAAAACAGTGGGATTCCCCTTTAAAATTAAATACGCAGTAGATGCAGTTCTTCTAACAACCACCAGATGGCTCCGGACAACACAATAATCATTTCTTTCAAGTAAACAAGAGCTCAAAGAGGAGATGCACACTTACCTGGCTTGTGGGGTCTCCTAACAGATTACATATATGGGGTACAATCTTACTTAAAGTCAGGCCTTGGGCTCCATAACTGAAAATACAAGAAAAATATCCTTACATTTCAAGCAACACAGGACATTTATATTAAACACAGGACCGGAGACCGATCAGTACATACATGTTTAAGGTGGAAATAAGGCAAAAGCAAACGGCTTCTCTGGTCCTGTTGTTCTTGTGTTTGAAGCCCCCCAGCATCCGGTCCCATACGTACTGTAAACATAAAACTCAGTCACGGGTTTGTGAGATGAACGTGCCCTGTCAGAGTACTAGTACTAGAACATGACTGCTACCTGTGGACTGGCAGCTTGGTCCATTATTTTCAGCAGCAGTGTCTGGGCTTGGTCTCGCACTTGGTCTTTGGCATCACCTAAACGGTCGGTTAAACTAGGCAAGACTGCAGACAAAGAGAGAGAGAGAAACACCATGTATTCACTATTGTAGACTGCTGCAGATCAGCCATCAACATAAAGAAGGTGTGAATGGTCGGTTCTTTAGCTGACAACTATCTACTACCACAGTATTCAGCCATTCAGTTCATAGATAAAATACAGTTCAATTCAGTTTTGTGAGTAAAATGAGAAAAGGTCCTTATAAAAAGCCTTATAAATTCATTTACCTGTGCCAATTTGTGTTTTAAAGTGGTTCTGTAACCGGGTTACTAGAGCTGACACAATGTCCATTCCCAGGAGGGCCACCTGGACAAGAAGGGGATCAAAATAAAAAGTTATCAATAAACAAATAAGTTAAAAATAATGACAAATAAAGTAATATAGATAATACATACATGAAATATAAAATAAATAAATAATATAATATAATATAATATAATAGTATATATAAAAAAAACATTTTAAAGCATTTCATAAAATAAAGGTACAATGAAAAACCTTGCAATGTTTTTTACAAATATATGACATTTAGGTGGCTACCTGGACAAAGCAGGGATCAAAACATATAAATAAGGTAGAAATAAAACAAATTAATTAAACAAACAAGTAAATAATTACATTAATCAATTCACTGGTTATATACTTTAATATATAATAATAATAATATATAAATGATATAGTAAATAGATACATAGATTAAAAATAATACATAAATGAAAAACAAATCAAATAAAAAAATCAAGTTTTCTACAAAATACATGTTCATTAAAACGTACTTTATTAATATCTGCCTTAAAAAGCTACAACAAAAACGTCAGGGGACGTTTCTACACTCATATGCAGATTAGGTGCAGCAAGGCATCATGGGTAGTGCACACTTCGTCTATTTCTCCTTGTTTATTTTTGTAAAGGTTGAGGAATTGTAAAAATAGTCCGCGAAATGGAATAGTTGATTTTTTTAGCAGATGCTGAGCGAAGGATGAGTGAACACATGGCACTTTATTTGATTAGTCACCGTCATGTACTTTCCGGTGGGGTTTTATAAGGCGGACATTTACACAGAGCTGGCTTCAACCTTCCTTGTCTGGGGGTGGATTGGGATGGTCAATGAACGACTAGTGAGAGCATCCCTGCTAACACCTAACCAACACATCAAGCACCACCTGAGCGCTTTTGCTTAGGCTACGGTGCAATTTTTGGAACCTCACAGACTTGTACAAAGAAAGAATAGACGCTTATAGTGTTTGGTGTTTTGCCACCACCTAGTGGCGGACGTCAGTATGGCAGCTTTTATTTTATGGGGGGTCTTTTCATGGGGGTCTTAAGCTTCTGTAAAAGGTTGAAAAAGCTTCAGAAAGTTGTAGGACTTTGCTAAAGTTCTGGTCAGGAGCTAACAGCTCTAATCAGCTGAGTTCTTGCTGCTGTGCCCATTTTCTTGTGTGCAGCATTAGCCCGGCCTTCCCTGCCTGTGTGAGCTACAGGCCTCTCCTTTCACACAGCTACATGAACTACAATGATCTGCAACACACACAGATGCTGAACAGCAGGAGTTGGCCACTATGCTTGCTCTACATTTTTGATGTCATGCTCATAACTCATAACCATGCATGTGCTGAAAATAAGACCAACATCCATACCCTTGGATTATTTGCATGTGTGCATATTCTCAAAAATGCCTTTATGATCAGCATAGGCTGCTTCCACATCGGCCCCCCTATTAAAACACTCTCTGGCTGTACATTACAGTGCTAAGCTATTAGGTTTACATGTAGGTTTACAAACTGATGATTTTACTTTAAAATCACAATAATAACAGCAGTAATTCTGAATATCTCAGTGTGTGAAAATGTGTATACGGTCGTAGGCAAAAGTCTGGGCACCCCTGGTCAAATTACCTACTGGTATTGCTGGTATTGAGCTCTACCCAAACAGGTCATTTTATCTCACAGTTACTGTTAATACGCTTAATTTAACATGTTGAAGGAAATTAAGATGTAAAAAATATGTATGTACAAAAGTTATGGCACATTTTACCAAATATTTGTTTTTTTTTGGTTTCAGTTTGTCAAATTTGCAACAAAAATCGTTTAATTTTATTCGCTTTTTCAACTTAATGCAATTTAACCTAACAGAGTTTACATTATGCTACACTTTGACTTGCTAATGACCATGTCTGACCATATTTTAGCTCTAAAGTCTAATGCTAATGTGGTTTGGGTTACTAAAGTTAGCTGTGCTAGCTATGTATTTGTCCATTTCTACAGGCCGATGTATGTAGTAGCACAATGCTAACAAATGGTAAGCTTTTAGCATAGATAAACACCTGGATACATACACTTCCACTCACTAATTAGCTCACTGAGGTTAGCCTAATCATGTTTTAGCTCTGTGTAAGGCTAACGTTGCTAACACTAAAAAGATAACCTCAGCTCATAAGTAGTGCCTGAACACTTTCCTCACAGCACATGTTCTTAGATCATCTTAAATAATTTTGTTCTAAAAATTACAACAAAAAGATACAGATGAATTTGGGTTTTAAGCTGCTGCTAATACTACAGTTAGCAATGCTACAGACAGATCCTTTAATCTGATTAGTCACCGTCATGTACTGGCTTTAAAATGTGCTGCTTGATTAGCTTGTTGTGGTTAGCTTAACTATACATCAGCTTTGTTAAGGCTAATGTAACTGATGCTCACAAATTACTTCAATTAATGTCTGAAAGCCTTTCCTCAAATCAAGTTGAGTTGTTAGTTAATGTCAAATAATTTTGAATTAGAACAAAAAGATTCAGATTAATTTGGCTTTTAGGCTGCTGCTATTACTAAAATTAGCAATGCTATTTTATATATTGAAATGCAATAGTCCATTTTTACAGACAGATCCTTTAATCTGATTAGTCACCGTCATGTACTTTCCAATGGGGTTTTATAAGACGCCCATTTGAATGGGAGTGGCTTCAACCTTCCTTGTCTGGGGGTGAATTGGGATGGTCAATGAACGGCTAGTGAGAGCATCCCTGCTAACACCTAACCAACACATCAAGCACCACCTGAGCGTTTTCGCTTAGGCTAGGGTGCAATTTTTGGGGTCTCCATATATCTATACAAAGAAAAGACAAATGCTTAATTTACTTCATGCTTTGAAATTGGTTTCTAACATGTGCTGCATGATTAGCTTGCTAATTAGCTTACTGAGGTTAGCCTGACAATACATCGGCTTTGTGTAAGGCTCATGTAACTAATGCTCACAAAGTACTTCAACACTTAATGTCTAAACGCTTTCCTCAAATCAAGTTGCATTGTTAGTTACTTTGTTGTTAGTTAGCGATGCTAGCCATGTATTTGTCCATTTTACAGACAGATGCTTTAATCTGATTAGTCACCGTCATGTACTTTCCAATGGGGTTTTATAAGGTGCCCATTTGAAGGGGAGTGGCTTTAACCTTCCTTGTCTGGGGGTGAATTGGGATGGTCAATGAACGGCTAGTGAGAGCATCCCTGCTAACACTTAACCAACACATCAAGCACCACCTGGGCACTTTCGCTTAGGCTAGGGTGCAATTTTTGGGGCTTCCATGTATCTGTACAAAGAAAAGACAAAGGTTTAACGTACTTGATGCTTTTTGATTAGCTTGCTAATTAGCTTGCAAAGGCTAGGTTAACAATACCTTAGCTTTGTGTAAGGCTAATGTTGCTAACACAAAAAAGATTACCACAGCAATCAGTGTCTGAACACTTAGGTCTGCTAGCTATGTGTGTAGTAGCACAATGCTAACAAATGCTAAGCCTTTAGCATAGCTATGCTCCTAGCAAGGCTGCAGCTAATTTCCTCAGCTCTTTACATGATGAAACCTCAATATCACAGATTAGCACACCAATGTAAGGGTACTTGCCCTTGGCTAGGCTAGCCTGCATGAGCTACTAGCTAGCCAAGCAAACTTTGTAAGATAGCCTGTTTTAGGAAGTTGGGTTAGCGTACATGCTGTCAAGAACACTTTAAAACAGGATTAAACTTGAGGTCTGAAATCAGTAGAAACATGAAATCAGAGTGTTTTCATGAGGAAATCTATGTGGAAGCAACATGTTCAAACCCTAATTTTAGATATTATTTACTGAACGGAGCATTTTTGACATTTCTGAGAACATTTGTAAAGGTTTCTTGTTTGTTATGCTGAGGAAACATGATGAGCATGAGGGCTTATCGGTTAGCGCACTGGGCTATTGATGACAGTAGTGGTTGTGGGTTCGAGACCCGGACTCGGCAAGCTGCCACTGTTGGGCCCTTGAGCTCTGCTCCTTGATCACTAGTTGGATCACTACATCCACTGCATGGATGGGTTAAAGGCGGACGCCCAAAACACAAATGGTGTGTATGGTTGTCTTGTCAGCTTCATTGAAGCAACATGGGGCTGAAACTTGAGACCATGGGAACATAAGCTGGGTCTAAAACCACATAGACTATTACCTCAACTGAACACTATGCCAAAAATAGTACACCAGCATTGGACGTGCACTCATTAACATAATGTGTGTAAGGCAGTCGTAGCTTATGTGGTTGTTTTCTAGTTAGTTTCAGAAAGGGAACACAGGGCCTGGGGAATATAGGGTTGTTGCCAAAATGAGCAAAAAGGGAACACGGGGTCTTGGGAGGGGGCTGCACAGAAATGCATTAGGAATCTAGGGATATTCACAGGCAAATGCAAAGATGCAATCCATGCTGAGTGACTTGGAGGTTTAGTATATCTTACTTTTGGCCATATCATGACTTTTTTTATGCTTATATTCTACACATTAACTGACATTTACTCATACATGTGAGCAATTAATTACCATGTGGCTAATCCACCACACCATTCCAGCCCTCCTCCAGTGCCAGTATGTGTTGGTGTCGGGGTGCATGTGTGCGCAGTAAAATAAGCTGGGGCAGAAGCTGCAGAGGGACTCCTGTCCTCATTACAGTGTGTGGGGCGATTACTCTCGTCGGAGACGGCTGGGTTTTCAGGCCAGCTGTGGAAGAGCTGCTCCGATTGGCTGGTTGAGCTCAGGCGTTTTGAGATAGGTTCTAGGAAATGAGGACTAAATGCCTCAAAGGCGAGGTGACTGCAACAGAAGCTCTCACTTTACTGTGTCATCCATCCGGAGCAGCCTAGCACAGGCCTTTTTCTGATGACTGTGCACTTTTGCGGGCTACAGTGCTGCCGAAAGCTGGTCATTTTATAAGAAACACCTACGATATAAGCACACTTTGTAGGTTCATGATTACTGAGACCTCAGACCCTCAGTCTCAGACCCCCTCTTACCCATCACTTAATGCAGGTACGACTGTCTCAGGCACAGACGTGGTCCTGGGATTGTTATACACCTCGTCAGTATCAATCTGTTTGTGCAGTACAATCTCTGTGAGTTAAACTTATGGGATCTTTCCCATTGGCTCCTGGCACCCTCTATTTGCATACTGGGCGTGTCCTCCAGTCATTTACACTCACCGTCAATGTGTGGTTGTGGTTCCAGTGCTAGCCCTACTTAGGTAGAGATGCTTATTTTGTGAAATGGTTTATAGCCTGGCTTGCTGTTGTAGGTTATGAGAGCATGTTACTGTTTCAGTGTTAGTGAGTGAAAAGTTATGTAGTTAATTTTAATATACAAAATCAATGTAATTTATTAAGTTGTTTAAAAAATGTTTGAAGTTTCAGAGTGATGGTTAAAATGCCTATTTTTTTCAGTAATATATCAGGGCTTTGACAGGTTAAAAAATATTTAGTGCCTTAAGCATGTTCAATTTAAACTTTATTTGTTCAAGAAACCTAAACTTAAGGCTTTGACCATACTGCAGTTTTATAAATCTAATTTTCCACTCATTTTCTTCCTAATTTGGACCACCAAACATTCACCTAACACAATATAGCTGAGAAATGAAACATTCACCTTTACTTACAATAAACATAATTCATTTGGGTTAAAACAATGTCTGGGATTATAGGGTTTACAGTGCAGTTAGATCAGAAGAATGGATTTCACAAAACACCAGCAAATCCTGGATGCACAAGATGTCAAAATGTGTTAATAATAAATAAAAAAGCTAAAGGTGAAAAAATACTTCTAAAAGACAATTATTCCAAACACACTTCCAAATCCAATCTACATCAAATTTACTGCCTGATAAGACACAAGCCAGAGCTTGCCCTCACAGTTCCCAGTAAAGCTGTAGGTGATTCTAAAACGACTGAGAAAGCTGTCAAACATCTGAATATGGTTTTAAAATATAATAATTTCCAGAATGCCAGGGTGGTCCATAAATCGTGAGGCAGAAAACATGACAATTACTGTAAAGTGATAACTACTGTACCAAAATATGCATTGGTGGCAATTTTATAAAGTTTTAATGCACGGTTTGAAAGGTACTGTACATAAAATAGCAACAACTAGTGATGACTATTAATATGGCAAAGAGACACGACAATGGTAGTGTGTCTTTATTGAGCTTAACATCTGAATAAGAAAGTCCATCTCATAAAACAGCAGAGGAGCTAACTGGGCATTTTTATGGCTGAGCTGTAATTTGAAGTTCACTCGGGCTGAACCACATTTGTTATACAGCAGGCTGTCCACAGCAAACCCTACTGCAGTACTGCAAACAGCGGATGCAGCCTGAAGACTAAGCTCAAACACACACACACACACACACACACACACACACTCAGGATTGGTTTGAAGAGATAAGGTATTCCACAACATCTAAGTGGCTCATCGACGATTGCAATGCGCTGATAAACTGTAAACTAGCCAAGCCATGGTTCTAAAAATAGTCACTTAAACTTAACATGGAACATGTAATACCACATTAACATACTAGTAGCAGTTAAGACACGCTGCTACGTCTGGTAAGGGTGCCTGATCAAGTAGAGAAGGCAGTGAAGTATTCTTTTTAGAGTCGTGGAAAAGTCGTATGAATTTTGTCTTTTAAATAATGATGTCCTGATCAGATCCAGAGACCCTGGTCAGGGCCGATCGAGGCATGTTTTAACGGATTGGCTTTTAAAGCCTGATCCAATCCGATCCTTGTTTTTTCTGTAGCAGAACTACCAGCAGACACGATTTCTTGAATCTTGGGGTTTATTGTTTTTTTGTCTGAGGGCTGGAAAAAAAGTCCTCTATCGGGGCCAAACCAACCTGTGCAGGGTATCATTAGAGCTCTGCAGAATTAATATATAAGATCAACCAAATCGAATCTCACAATGAACCTGAACACACCGTATGTGTATCTTTACACAAACACTAGCCCTTGGCTCAGAAACTTGACTATGAATGTTTCTGTCATTGGCTAATCCTGACCTAGCTGATGGGCCGATGCTGCCAAACTGGAGGGCAGTGAAGGGGGCTGCTGACAGAGATGTGGGTGATTATTTTTCACGCTCTGTCTATGAAGTGGGTCATAAGGCTGTTTTCCCACTGAAACCCTCAGGGCTGAAGACTGAGCTGTCTGGGGCTGAGCGAGAGAGAGAGCGAGAGCGAGCAGGGGGATCACAAAGGACTGTGCCAGCAGAAGTCAGAAGGAAATCAGAGGCTAATCTTTCCTCGTCCTGACCCTTAAAGAATCTCGCTAGGCCGTTACTGACTACAGGCACAACAAAGTTCACACTTACTTGAGCCCCACATGAGCATGCTCAGATGCTCTTAGTACTCTTTTTAGAGTCGTGGAAAAGTCATAGAAACGTAATACGTAATAATGATGTCCTGATCAGATCCAGTGACCCTGGTCAGGGCCGACAACTGCTCAACATTCTCTGCCCTTCACAAAATTCCTCTCAGAACTAACTTTCTCTTTTTACCTTCTCCGAGTAAATGGCCACCCAGCCCGGCCTGCTGGAAGATTGCCTGCTGAGGTCCCTTTACCTGCGTCAAACCAGCTGCCACCTACCGGTCCAACCAGCAGGCCCCCCACCCACCACCACCCATAGCAGACCAGCGGCACACCCTCCTACCACCACTACCTGTCTAATGACCATGTTAAAACCTAAATGGACTCGTAACAATCTGCCACTATTAATATCACCACTATTAACTATCTGTTGTATCTGGTTTGGTAATTTTTATCTTTAATGTTTAAATAGTTCTGATCAGAGGAGGACGGGTCGGGTCCCCTTTGTGAGTCTTGGTTCCTCCCAAGGTTTCTTCCTCCAGCTCAGAGGGAGTTTTTCCTTGACACTGTCGCTGTTGGCTGCTCACTGGGGGTCTTTGATCCTTCATGTCTTACATTATTTCTTCTTTGTCTCTTTCTTTTATTAATTACTAATTATGTAAAGCTGCTTTGTGATGACAACAGTTGTAAAAAGCTATACAAATAAATCTGACTTGACTTATTCAAAGTGACGTACACTCAAGTACTCTGAGAGGAGATGAGCCTTCAGGCTGGGTTTGAAGACAGCAAGCAACACCCAGAGAACGTTCATTCCACCACTTCGGCACCAGGCCAGAAAAAAGCCTGGATGCTTGTCTTCCATGGATCTTAAAGGATTGAAGCTTGAAGCTCAAAGGGCTCTTGGTACAGACTGGCTTTTGACCATTACCATCAAGTATGGAGGCATCAAATAACAACGATATCACAATATGTGATTGGCTAGAGGGCTCATTTTTTCATACTGTAGCCTCTTCTGCAGTGTCAGCTTTGCAAAGGAAGCATCACAATAACAATTTGTTAATGATCCGATATATGTAACCCCAGAAAAGAGCATCGTAAGCTACATCCTCAGTAGTAGTCAGCCTACAGTGGCCCACGCACTCACACCAACAGCTACTGAAGTTTTCACAATTAGGCTCGTCCCTAAAACTGGCCTTGGACTTGCAGAGACAGCCGATAGGCTTTATTTAGCTTGTTTCATAACTCTGCGCCAAATGACTCGCTGTTGCTCTGCCGATACGATCAGCGCTGAGGGGTTTTATGCTTGGAGGCCAGTACATCCCACACAAGGGCATGGATAGCTGTCGTCTACACCAGAGTCTATAAGCAACACTAACTGCATGACTGTTTTGAGTGTGTGGTGTGAGAAGATCCAACACACTGCCAAGTCTCAGAATCCCCTGGTCAAAAATAAGAAATATCCTATAAAGGAGCTGAAATATTTACATGCAAATGTAGTTTAAGAAAGACGAACTGGTTGGAGTGGCACAGCAGATAACTTCACTACCTGCCAGTGAGCTACCAAACCATGTGAGAGACTGGGGTTTGATTCCCGGTCTGGGTGACTGTGCTGCGCTACATCAATAAGAGGCCTTTGGGCAAGATTCCTAACACTACATTGGCCCACCATAGAGCGTCAGCCAAATGCCATGAATGTAAACGTAAATTCAGATGGGAGCTGATTGGTGAGGAAGGAGAGTCAGACTGGACTATAAGATGAAACACTATGAAAGTCTCTACTAAACGAAATCAGTCAGTCTAGAATTTCTCATTATAGAAACTCATTACAGTTTGGATCGGTATCAGCTGAGATACTCAGCATTAAGAGACTTGGGTCGGACATTAGGGCACAAAATAACCTGACCGGGACACCCCTAGCATTGGTAAAATGGCACTAGTACTGTTAATTACACTGTAAAATTTGGAGGTAGTTTCCTAGTTTCCTAAATTCCTAGTGGTGACTCAGCACTGACACTGCAATTGAGTCCAAGATTAGGCTTAATCAACATCCAGGAAACTGGCCCTTTGTTTCCAAAAAATGAAGAGTGACCTCATAAACCAGACAGGGGTATTCGAGGGAAAACTGTATGCAGGACAAAACCTGTTAATAGGTTTTAGGACAGGTTGAGATGGCAGAAGCTTAGGCCCTGAGGTCCTTACTTGCTCATGCCCTTGACTGCTGAATGATGACTTCAGAGGTCTTTTCCTTGCGAAATGAATCCACCAATCAGAAGTGAGGACGGTTTGAGTTTTTGTGAGTGGTTTCTCTAGGGATTCGATCAAATAAGAAAAATGTCGAAGTCATTTCTGCTGATCACGGACACGCTTTTCACTCAGCCAAGGCCGAGAGACAGCACAGTTGTCAATGTGCAGTAATAGCAGGCAAAGCCGTCTTAACCATGAGGTAAGCATGAGGACCGGGGCCCTGCATACACTAGACAGCAATAACAGATATGATATCCTGCTTAATCCTGAACCAAAAGGCCTGAAATCCAGGTTACAACCGTGCTGGAGGCCATGAGAGGAAAGAAGCCAGACGAACAATGATGGAGAGCAGGACAAACAGGAGGAGGGGATTACTGCCTTTATACAGCAGAGTCTCACTCAGTAGTGCCCGTCTCAGACACTGAGCCAGTGTAAACATAACCCGAACTCCACACATTCACTCCCATCTACACTGGTTTTTACTTTCAGCAGAAAACCCACTGACAGCAGCGGATCAGTACAACCTCTTTGAATAGAACGTACATCTGTCCTATTGGCTCCAGGCTCCATCTGTTTGCATACTGGGCGTGTCCCTCGGTCACTGGCATTCACCGTCAATGTGTTGTTGTGTTAAATGTGTCCAGGGCCATCTTCTGTTAGTTAGCTCTGAGGTATTTTTTTTGTGTAATCATGGGGTTGTTCTGTTAGTGCTTCATAAGTGCTGCATTACTTTTAGCACCATTGCTTTGGTAAAAGTATGTATTTGATTGTAATTGTGCGGAATATTAAATAATTAACCTTATTAATAACAAGAATTACAAGAATTCAGACTTTGAGTTGTTCTAAGATACAATAGATAATTATAAATTATTAAGTAAATTCAACTTGAACTTTTCTTATTTGTTTAACAAATAACTTACTTTTAGTTATTAAGCTAAGTAATTTTTTGGGCTTACATTGTATAAGTTCTTCATTGCAAAGAAACTGATTTCGTTGGTTGGTGTGGCACAACAGATAACACTGCTAGTGAACTACCACATCATGTGGAAGACTGGGGTTCAATTCCCAGTCTGGGTGACCATGCTGTGCTACACCGATAAGAGTCATTGGGCAAGACTCCTAACACTAGGTTGGCCCTGTAGAATGGTGGTAGTAAGAACCTGGGGTCACAACAATGCAAATGTAGTCTTTTTATTTATTATCATATATTATTATACGCTGATGCTGATGATGGTAAAACAGTGGTAAATACAAAAAAAGCCTGGACCTGAGGATTCACCAGTCACATTTTAAGGTTTAGGATTCTCTGGAAATGTGAAAAAACGATCTGAAATTTATGCTGTCTAATAGTTTAACGTAGCAGTCGAGAACTGGCAGTCCTGTCTGTTAGAACTGTCAACTAAAACTAGAAAGGTGCAGAATGGTGGTGACTAATCGCTTTTGCTAGGTGGTTGCCACTGTATTGGTAAGTGGTTTCTATGGTGTTGCGGTTGCTAGGGCCATGCCAAGCAGGTGATGTGTTTGGTTGGGTGTCAATACTTTATACTTTATTATTAATTGTATCAGCATGTATCGTTCATCCATACGAGAAAAACGTCCATAACAAACCCCCTGCTACTGCTACGCGCAAACTGCTGGAGGAGATGTGTGGCATCCTGAGTCCTGAAGAAAATGAAGAACAGAAGGAAAAGCTGGTTTTATTGGTCATCAAGGTTATCAAGGCCAGAAGCCATGTCTATTTTCAAGCCAGTATATGAGGGAACTCGTTCCAGGTGTTGCCAGGAACGGATCGATTGACAAAAAACACCTTAGATACAGATGCAGTTACTGATGATGTTACTGAACCAGGTTGTACAGTACCTTGACTCCTCACTTTGGGATGGTAAACACCCCACACTACACTGGTCCAAGATGTCCAGGCCTCTCCATTCTATCCTACCTGAGTGTTCCTGCTCTTCCAGGCTCTTCTAATCAGAACAGTATTAGTATTAGTATTACACAGTGCTGTAGTATGTGCTCTCCACCGCGTCCCTCCAGGATACGGATTGCACAGAGGCTAGCACTGTAATCACTTAAAAATGCTAATACAACATGAGCCAAGCCTCGACTGACTCATAAACAATCAGAGGGCACTCTATGAATATTTCATGACTGCCAGTGTGGGGTATACGTTCGGAACACCGAAAAACATGTTTTTGGGGGGTGTGGCCAAAAATATATATCACAATGTTACACATTATTACATAAATTATATTTCTGTATGCTTCAGTATACATAATACATTTTATTTGAATATATTATAATATATAAATATATAATTTCTATTAAAATGCAAATACACCTATCACATCTCAATCTGGCAACTTTCATGATGAATGGACCAATAGAAATCCTTCCCGATTTTTTAAACACTGACTTTTTGTTTTCCTTCTCCAGTACAGTTGAAGACATTTTGGAGATACGAGTTTGTGCATGGCAACGCTATGTAGACTATATGGACAAAAGTATTGGGACACCTGCACCCATTGAGGGTCAAGAGTGTATCCTGCACTCCCCGTCCGAGGAAGAAGGCTTTCTGCTACATTTTAGAGGAGCAAGGCTGTGAGCATTTGATTGCATTCCGCAATAAAAGAGTGTTAGTGAAGTCAGGATGTTGGATGATCATCACCCCACCTCATCCCAGAAGTACTGCATGGAGCACCAACCAGCATTCCATACACTCATGCATCCAACTGTCGGACGCAGCTGGGATTTGGTACATTCTAGTCATTCACACTGTCAGCATCAGCTGGTCCTCTGCTTGTTGTGAGGACCAGGCCCACAGACCATAGCATTGCCTGAGGTATTTCTTTGTGTCTGCTGCCTCCAAAACAAACTGGAATACCTCAGACCGCACAGCAGGCGGAGATCTAGGGCCTGCTCAGGTTTAATGCTTGTGTGCTGCATTACCTACACTGATTTGTGGAGTTTCACATTATAAACCTGAGAAAGCATCAACTTGTAAACGACACAGGCCTCCTCCCCCTACTACTACTACTACTACTAAACACAGGACTGGATACTTTTGTAATGCTAAAAACAGAAGCAGTAACGTTAGCGTAAGGCATATTTTCAGCTGCTCCTTATTTTTGCTGTGTCATAAAAATATACTGCATCATGATATGACTTTTCAGGATTGCTCACTGGGTTCCAAGCTTCCTTTCTTTTCTTTTCTTTCTATTCCTGTCCTTTCCTGTCCCTTTCTGTCCTTTCCTTCCCTGTCCTGTCCTTTCATTTCTTTTCTTCTCTTTTCTTTTCCTTTCCGGTCCTGTCCCTTCCTGTCCTCTCCTTTCTTTTCTGTTCCTGTCCTTTCATTTCCTTTCTTTTCTTTTCTTTTCCAGTCCTCTCCTGTCCTGTCCTTTCATTTCCTTTCTTTTCTTTTCCAGTCCTGTCCTGTCCATTCCTGTCCTCTCCTGTCCTGTCCTTTCTTTTCTTTTCCTTTCCGGTCCTGTCCTTTCCTTTCTTTTCCAGTCCTGTTCTTTCATTTCCTTTCCTTTCTATTCCTGTCCTGTCCCTTCCAGTCCTCTCCTTTCCTTTTTTTCCTGTCCTTTCCTTTCTTTTCTTTTCCAGTCCTCTTCTGTCCTGTCCTGTCCCTTCCTGTCCTCTCCTTTCTTTTCTGTTCCTTTCCGGTCCTGTCCTTTCCTTTCTTTTCCAGTCCTCTCCTGTCCTGTCCTTTCATTTCCTTTCTTTTCTTTTCCAGTCCTGTCCTGTCCCGTCCTTTTAATTTCCTTTCTTTTCTTTTCCTTTCCGGTCCTGTCCATTCCTGTCCTGTCCTGTCCTGTCCTTTCTTTTCTTTTCCTTTCCGGTCCTGTCCTTTCCTTTCTTTTCCAGTCCTGTTCTTTCATTTACTTTCCTTTCTATTCCTGTCCTGTCCCTTCCAGTCCTCTCCTTTCCTTTTTTCCCTGTCCTTTCCTTTCTTTTCTTTTCCAGTCCTCTTCTGTCCTGTCCTTTCATTTCCTTCCCTTTCCGGTCCTGTCCATTCCTGTCCTCTCCTGTCCTGTCCTTTCCTTTCTTTTCTAGTCCTCTCCTCTCCTGTCCTGTCCTTTCTTTTCTAGTCCTCTCCTGTCCTGTCCTTTTATTTTCTTTCTTCTGTTTTCCTTTTCTCTCCTGCCCTCTCCTTTCTTTTCTTGTCCTTTCCTTTCCTCTCCCGTCCTACCCTGTGTATTCTTGCTGTAACTACTTGTTAGCTAAGCTTCAAACTATGCTTTGTAGCACAAACAAAAAACTAACAAAAAAAAAACATACATGCTATCTCATGATGAACAGGCACTTTAGCAGTAGTGCTAATGCTTGCTGTTACTGTTTCCTCCCATTACTGGCGTCAATCACATGTCCAGCACGTTCCGTTTCACACATAACTAATGTTCAAGTCACGCAGGATGGAGGCTGTAGCTGCAACACTGGGATAAAGAGCTTGGCAGCGTAGCAGAGAAAGATTAGACATGTCGTCTCCTGTAGTTCATCTGCAGAGGTCATCCTGAGGCCACTGCTCCTCAGATGCCTGAGCCGTCAGTCTAAATGTACCCCAGTTGCACATATGCAGGCTGGGCTGCGCCACATCAGACAAACCCCAATGGTTTCTTACACACACACACACACACACACACACACACAGACAGATACACACACAAAGGCACAGGTGCTCCATTCAGCACATCAGTGAACAGATGTGTCTAGTGCACGGCCTTGAAAGAAATCAAGCAGGTTTTGGCCTGTGAGACGAAGGATACGCTCTGTGAAGCTTGACATGAACTCCAGATGATGATATGATTGCACGGTATGGTCAAAATACCATATTGCAGAGTTCTACAGGGTTCTACAAAGTTCTACAAGGTTCTATTGTAAGGCATTCCTCTTGGCAACCTGGGAGGGGTTAAACCCCAAACATTAAACCCCAAAATGTTGATTTAATGATCAAAAATCAATCTAGGACATTTTCCTTTCCACCTTAAACAGTGCAGCAGTGGCATTCCTGGTTGTAATGAGAATCTGCAGCCAGTCTGCAGCTAGTCTGGACCTTCGTGGATAAGATCTGTGACCCCTGTACATCAGGAATAAGTCATACAAGCTTTGGGAATCCACCTCATAATCAACAAGACGTTCTGCACCCCAGATGTGGAAGCTAATAACTACAGATGGCTTCCTTCTGCTTTAATCAACTAGCTGGAAAAAAGCAACCATTACACAGAGCCTGACCTCAAATACTGACCTGACCTTCTTTTTTTTCCAAAAGCTCCTCCACCTTCAAAATACGTCATCAGAGAGGGGGGGCTCTCCTAGTCTCACTCTTGAGGCATGTTTATAACGCATAGTAATCTGTATCTGCCTTCACTATTTTGACCAAAAGTATGCAGACACCTTCTCAGCTAGTGCTCCTTCTGAAGTCAAGGGTATTATCATAGGAAATCTGCCCCCATTGCTGCAGTAACAGATCCTACCCTTCTAGGATGGCTTTGGAACAGTGATGTGAGGGGTTGACTGCATTCAGCCAACAAGAGCATTAGTGAGGTCAGGCACTGAAGATGGATGATTAGTTCTGGGTGACATACACCACTCCAACTGGTACTAGTATTGACTAGAGCTCCAGCGGTTCAGGGAACACAGCTCAACAGCTGGGGGTGGAGGGTTAAATACTCCTTTAGTCAAACCGAGGTTCTGGGCATGGAGACCTCAAGCTCGTATGTGGACGCTCCAGAGCACCCCATTCTACTGGCAGTGCTTTTCTATGCAGTACTCCACATAATCTCCAAACAAATGTACCTGATTTTAATTATTAGGGGTGTCTGGATACTTTTGGACGTTTCATTTACTGCAACATCAATTATAAAATGATATTACGCAGCCCAAGAAGAAAACAGCTTTGAGAAAGAACGAATTTCCTTAAGCTTGACATTACGCTGGAATCAAATGGTAATCCGCTTCAGCTCGGCACTTGGCGTCACGAAAAAAAAAAAGAGACGACCATGAAAACACAGCGGTCACTCCAATTAAACACTCATCATGAGCTGAAAAGAAATTACCACAGTGACGAACGGGAAGCACAAATGATTCCGACTGACTGCATAACCACTACCCCAGCCTGCCGGAGCTCCAGTTCGTACAGATTAATACTGAGCACACATACGATGGGCCTACAGTTACGGTCTGCCGAAAGCTGCTGCCAAAAATCCACAAAACCTCCAAATGCCTTTTCCAGGCAGTATTCCTTACTCCTGGAATACTTTCCACTGCACTCATCAACTGCAGTCATTGCCACGACACATTCGGAGGTCACAGAGTTTACAACTGTACAACAAAAGCAGGCAATTTCTGGTGCACAGT
The DNA here is from genome assembly GCF_030463535.1 of Salminus brasiliensis. Lineage (NCBI taxonomy): Eukaryota > Metazoa > Chordata > Actinopteri > Characiformes > Bryconidae > Salminus > Salminus brasiliensis. Next base: position 31,838,352 of record NC_132894.1, read on the forward strand.
AACTGTATATTAAAACCTCAATTGTATCTCAGAACTTTACAGGAGCTTAATTAACCTGAAAAGCAGAGTAAACTTTAATTGCAAGTGGAGCATTCCTATTGGTCCATTCATCATTACATTTAAACACACTGTAAAAAGCAAATGATAGATTCAAAGCAAGTGTCCCAAAAACCAACACACTTTCATATATATATATATATATATACACACATATATATCTGTTTAATCATAATAATATATATAATCATAATATAATCATCATCATAATAAAGTCTAGCTCCTCTTATTTGTATAAATCTATAATCAGACTTTCAGACTACTCATGGAAAAAGGCCCATTACAGTTCAGCCAATTAGAACAGAGGTAATTTACATATCAAAACTGGCAATGTTACAGGAGAAGGAAAAAAAAACCTTCTTAACGTTCAATGGAGGTCAAAGGAAATCACTTTGGAGCATTTCTATTGGCTGTTGAAATTTGGACAAAAACATAAATATATTATATGCTATACACCCAAATGTCTGTGGACACCCCTTCTAATGGATGCATTCAGCTACTTTTAAGTTGCACCCATTGCTGATACAGATGTGCAACTGCACACACATCTTGTCTAGTCCCTGTGGCACCATGCTGCCTAATGCCAGGTGTGGGCAAGAGGGGTATAAAGCCCCCCAGCATTGAGCTGTGCAGTAATCAAACTGCGGAACTTCTCTGGAATGATGGGTGGTGCTCCATCCAATATGTTTGGGCCGAGTTGGGGAGTGGGAGACGAGGTGGAGTGGTGATCATCCAACATCCTGACCTCACTAAACACTAACTGTTGTTGCAGAATGCATTAAGTCCTAAGAGCAATGCTCCTCCAAAGTCTAGTAGAAAGGCTTCGTCTCTGGCCAGTAGAGACAGTTACTCCAGCAAAAGCAGGATCAACTTTTTTTTAAATCCCTTTGATTTCAGAAGAAACAATGAACGAGCACATGTCCCAATACTTTTGTCCATAAAGTGTATGGTATTTATCATCAAATTGCAGGCAAAATTCTTAATACATGCCCAGCAAGCCACTTTTTGTGTTCTAAAGGGTTAATGAGTCAAACAGGACAAAAACAAAAGGGACTGACTGGATTCTTGGCGAAAAGTCAGAACAGCTACAATTATCTTGTAGTCTTTATGGTGGTCTGCAGGGTAGGCCTCATTTGTGTGCTTTTAGAACTTAACACAGTAACAAAAACAGCCTGTTTAGTCTATAAGATCTATAAGAGTATAATAGAAAGTTATGGTTGTTTTCAGTACAAAACACAAAAAAAAGACCTCACTAAATATAAATATTAATATAATATAAATATTTATATTAATATAAATATATGATATTTAAAAAAAGTAGGATTCAGGCATGTTAAAATAGCCCAGCTGCTACAGAGTGCAAGTACTATAAATACTGGACTGCCTCGTGTGTTTATACTGTGTATCTGTGTGTCCTCTAGCCAATGTTTTATAGGGTGCAGTATCAAATGTGCCAAAGCCAATTCTGCTGCATGACCAGTCATAACAACTAAGGTTAAGGACAGACAGCGGAGTGACAGAGGGTCTATTTGTCGAGGCGGAGACAGCAGAACGCTTTCAAATAACAAAACACAGCTTTTAAACCCAAAGCCTTGCAAATTAATATAAGTCAGATCCAGAACCTAACAGCCAATGACCAGGCCTACAGCAAACCCTGCTGAATCCAAAGCCCCACTACATAAGGAAGACACCTGCATCCTTTCCAGGAATAAGAGCGGCTGCTTTTAGCATTCTCACGATCAATAGCCATTTTCAGCTTAATGATTTGCAGCATTTCTGCTGAAGTGTGATGTGCACCACCAGGGTACGTCTCCATTAAATGTACAGCCAGCACAGTACAGTGATCCACTGTTCCAGCCTTCGGTGGACCTTAGAAGAAGCCTATTCATCAAATAAAGCCAAACATAAAGGAAAAACACTTGTTTTTGGTCACCTTGAAGTTGCTGGAGTTGACCCATGAAGTAGCCAGGCCGTCCACCATCCTGTCCAACATGGTCTGATCGTGCTCCAGATCATGTGACTTCTGTCTGTCCAGTACGTAGTCTATGATCTCCTGTCCAACCTGCAGCCGCCGCCCCAAGTCTTTCTGCATCACTTGCCCTACAATATATTCCATGTTGGTCTCCATATTTCTTTAGGACCGGCCCAGCTAGAGACCAGAACCCAGGGGAACGCATACAACAACAACAAAACAAAAAAGCCCACCCAACGCAATAAAGGTGATCAGCGGAGGTGCGAGACAGCACTTTATTCCCCAAAACGTCCCTTTGTTGTTTGCAAGCCACTGTATGTGAACACGAGCTGGCAAGTGTGCACCATATGTTTGGCTGAGAGCTATTACAGTAAACAGTTCAAACACTGGCAATGGAAAGACTTCAGCAATTCATCTGCGGAGGGGGGCGAATCCGACTCCGGGGCCCTCATTCTTCTACAGTGTTTAGAGTCCTGCAAGAAATGCACATTGAACAAGGTTGAGTAAATAGAGTATATATAACTATAAAAATGACCACAAAAAAAATAATAAAAAAAAATAAGTGTGCCGTCCAAATATTGACTGCTTAGTTTTGCACCAAAGCTACACTGGATTTTGGGTGCCATAGACTTCCATTGCTTTTTAGCTTCATTAGCCTTGCAGTTTAGAGTGCGAAACTAAAGAAGCCAACTTCAGATGCTAAATATTTCTTTAACATTTGACTAAATGTTGGTTTAAAGGTCGAAAGGACGTTTATTTTATTTTTTTTTAACCATTCCTTTAATTTCCTTAGCCCATTGACTAATGCAACCGAGGTAAACAGGATGCCCATTTGTCTGGGATAAGCTCCTGTGCTTTTGACAGCAGTCAAAAACAAAGCCATAAAGCTCAGGACTCTGGTTGTGGGATGAATTTAAGATTTATATGGCATTAAAAGCTAAATTAGAGACGCCCCTCCTGTCAGAAAACACTGCAAAGATGCAGGCAGTAAAGAGCAGCTTGCTAGCCAGCGAACGGTGGTGGTAAATCCAGATCCATATCCAAAAGAGTGAAAATCCGCTCCAGGATTTTGCTCCAACTGCCTGGGCAGCTCAGCTGCAGCTGAGCTGCCCAGGCAGTTGGAGCAAAATCCTGGAGCGGATTTTCACTTCCCTGACCTGGATTTGCAAAGTTAGGTTAGCTGGCCACTTTCTGTAGCTTCCCACCTTCAAAAAACACTACATTAATATAAATTACATTTTAAAATGCTGTCAATCGTTATAAACCACCAGTTTAAATGAACATTAAAACAATTTAACCCTGAAAGTGTCGAATTACACAGCTAGCAAGCGCTAGTGTTGTAACGGGAGCACAGCCTCAGCCTAAACCTGCACACCGTTAGCTGTAGTACCAGCTACTGGTATTCTTATTAAAGTTGGACACCAGGCATGCAATTTTAATTAAATTAAGCTGTGATTGATTATTCCACTTAACGCCAGTAAAGCCAGAACCGACAACCCCTAATATGTTATAGCACCATTCATTTTATATAGCTAGTTTTAGTCATGGCCATGAAAACAGCCTGTTATTAGAACAAGGACAGCATTTTTTGCAGACTGCTGCAATGTCAACAAGTCATGCTTTGTGAATCTGCCTCTAGCTTTAGCTGCAACAGACTACTACTTTCATTGATCAGCTGCTGAGCTTCAGCTAACTTACAGCAAGCTGGAAACGCGGAGGAGCTGCTGCTGCTGCTGCTGCTGCTGCTGCTGCAGCTGCAAGTGAACAGAGCAAAGCAGAGCAACCTCCGGAACGCACCACAGCCACCAAAAGACCACATAGCTTTAGACAGACGTACTTGCCGTGCTATCCCCTGCTCTGAGCATCGCTCCGGCTTTTGTTGATGGTCTGATATTCGTGTAAAACAGCAGCAACGCTGCTCTCCGCCCCGAAGTGCCGAGAAGCGCCTGCTCTGTATAAATGCGGCAGCGCGCATGCGCCTGTCCTAGCGCCTCTACGCCCGCAGGAGAGCTGAGAGAGGTGCGCCTCCTCCTGGTGAACTCTGCACACGGCCAAGACCACACTGTTTACACCCGAGCCCCTGATACAATCATTAATACACCATTTATAAACTTTACCTCGAATTAATCAATCATTTCATCAATTTAATAAACTGAGGGAACGATTTATTAAATAGAGGGAATGCTTTATTATATTATATTAATTATATATATTATATTATTATATTATATTAATAAATATTTCCCTCAATACAATAAATAATTCCCTCACTTTAACAATGTCTCATTCAATATAATATTTGTTTTTACTTTTCTTTGTTTGAAGTACGCCTCTAGTTTAATTATGTGTTTAATCTGTAACCTCTGTTGTCTAGCTGTATTTGTCTGTTTATTAATTTCATTGTTCAGTGTAACTGCCTGCTTACTGTGCATATGACAGTAAAACGACTTCCACTTAAATAATAAATAAAGGAATAAATGAAGGAATGATTTATTATATTGATGATTATTGATTTATTGATTATATTAAAAACAAATATTATATTGAATGAGACAGATTGTTAAAGTGAGGGAATTATTTATTGTAGTGAGGGAAATATTTATTAAATTGAGGAAACAATCTATTACATTAGACAACGATTTATTAAATGAAGGAAATTAATTTTCATATTAAGTAAATACCTTATTATATGAAGGGGACGATTTATTAAACTGAGGAAACAATTTTATTAAATTAAGGGAATAATTAATCAATTAAGGGAGCAATTTATTAAATTGAGGGAATTGATTGTTACACTGAGTGTTATATAATTAAATCATTATATATCATTATAATTATTTATGTCTCCAAATAGAGAATTACAACAGATCATTTTTTATTTTATTAATTCAATTCACTACAAGATGCCAGAATATAGGGGCCAGCAAAATAATACCATAATACATGTTTACAATACACAGTCATGACATTATTGATTATTGATATCTTTGATTTTTTTTTTGTGGTTTTGGGTCGTCTTGGATCACTGTGATATTATTTACCACAGTAACAAAACATCTCATCATATCACGTCATATTTCCCAACCCTACAAGAATATTAACAGAAATAAAATGTACAATGGAAGAAAAAAATGAAAAAGCACATTATATATGGCACGTGCCATATATTGATTATTATTATCTGTAAAAATATTATAGCTTTTACATTATTTCGATAATTAATTATTCTGAGATTCTTTGTAAGATATTCAGTCACTTCTTCGAAAAATCTATGAAATCTATATTTAAGCTTGTTTTTAGGTGTGTGTGTGTGTGTGTGTGTGTGTGTGTGTGTGTGTGTGTGTGTGTGTGTATCTTGGCCTGTTTAGTCTGTTACACTGTCCCTCAACTTTGTGAGCTGTTAGCGCCCCCTCCTGGACTGGCATGACCATGTCTCTTGTGGACAGAGAGATATTTTAGAAACTGCTGCAGACACACGTGGTCGGGCCCTGAGAGGGTCCATTTCACCTACACGACCCATTCTGAACAATTATACACCACAAATAACAAGAAAGCCCACCAGGATGTCACTGGGGTGGGTCACGCAGTAACGCTCAGGCTGCAGCCCCTCTACTGCTCGGTATGGGGGCTGTGACCTGCTCCGTCTCCGACCTGGGCCGGTTCACCCCGCCTTAGACGACCTGCTAACCCAGAGCTCCCTCGGGACCACCATATCGACACCGAACTTATCAGCACAGACCACCACAGCCCAGAAGCCCCGAGCTCACGCGCTCCACCAGCCTCAGCCTCCCAGTAACGTGGATTACAGGCGTGCGCGCGCGCCACCCAATACAACCATATACACACATATACTGCCCTCTAGCGGCCATCAGGGGAAGCACCACACTGCAGTTTGGAAAATTAGAAATACCATCGCCGGGCACTTTATTAGGAACACCTGTACTCTTTCTCATCCATGCAATAATCTAGTCTGATCAGCCAATCATGTGGCAGCAGCAGTGCAATGCATTAAATCATGCAGATATGGGTTCAGAACAGTAGAGATGAGGGTGGTGTTTTTCAAGAGATGCCTCCCACCCCTACAAGACCTAGAAACGTGCATGCTGTGACCTAGTGGCCTAATGGATAAGGCATCAGTCTCCGGAGCTGGGGATTGTGGGTTCAAGTCCCACCTGGGTTGGCTGTAATTTAAACGCCTGAAGTGTTTGATGCCTCTGAATGTTGCTCTCAGACAGTTTATACATGAAATAGAAGCAAACTTCAGGGCATAGTAAGAAAAAATAGTCCCTAATGAAACCTGTTTTTCTAGACCCTAAATATGAGATGTAAAACCAGGAGATGGTTTTGGAAAGTGAAAAAAATGTCTGAACTCGGGTTCCTTTTTCCACCGAAGTGATGAAACCTGAGTCATGAGCTCAAGTGTTTAAAACTGGCCATTAATCATGCGAGGAAGTGAATAAACCGGTGCTGTGTGATTACTCACCCTGTAAAATTAGGTCGGAACAGTAGGAATTTCCTCAGGCCTCAAAACCAGGTATATTTATCAATGGGCAGCTTCGACGATGACTTGCCCGCTCCAGCACTGCGTATTTTAATGGCATTCAAGCCATTCACTGACAATGTCTCACACTATTGTATGCCCTGTATACTAAAACATGCTCATCCTGAGCAGCAAACAATTCAAGTGCATTGTGGACGGAGGTGAATGTAGTATTTTGCATTAGTATTATAGCGAGGAATCAAATGCCAGGTGGGACTTGACCCCACAAGCTCTAGCTCTGGAGGCTGAGGCCTTGTCCATTAGGCCACATCCTAGGCACCTTCCTAGGTCTCTTTATGGCATATCTATTCCATATATCAGCTGAAGAGGTTGTGATGACAGATTCTAGCTGAACCAGCAGCTCCTGATGCATGTTGAGGTTCTTCAGTTCTTCTGGAAGTTTATCCTCTGGAGGTTCAGGCTGTGTCCCAATTGGGTTCTACACACTAATGCTATACGGTATGGATTATAGTTATATTATATTTAGTACTCAAAATATTAACACACTAACCTGCTTTCTAGTAACAGAAAATGATAACGCGTTACTATGCCAACATATGCAAAAGCAAAAGAGCCTGCTCTACCCATCTCCATGGGTAGGGTTTACTACCACCATGTTTGCAGAGCTTCTTGACTTCATTGCTCTGTCCAGTGTTGCCTGAGGAGGGGGGGGGTCCTGGCGTTCCACTTACCTACATACTTACCTACATGGTCTTCTAGTGTAATGGGTTATTGTGTGGCCTTGAAATATTGTGGCATAGCCTCAGTGTATTATTTTATGGCTATGAAGGAGCACTCATGTGGCCCAGTGGCCTAATGGATAAGGCATCAGCCTCCGGAGCTGGGGATTGTGGGTTCAAGTCCCACCTGGGTCGCTTGTGTGGGAAATACCTGTTCTGTTCGTCTCCTCAATTTCAGAATCAGAATCAGAATCTCTTTATTTCACCAAGTATGTTACCCATACAAGGAATTTGTCTTGGTGAGAGCAACACGCATGACAAGTAACAAAGAAACACAGAACACAGATTATTTACAGTCTTAAACTAAAGGAAAATGACACTAAACAATAAATAGGGTAGGGGATAAATTAAAAAAAGTAGAAAGTACTAAAGGTAATAAAGGTAATAAAGAGCTGAAAAATATATTTACAGAAAAGAAAAGAACATCTGTACAGGTGTGCAAATAGTCATAGTGCAAATAACTGTTCAGTCCGGTTTGGTACAGTTCAGTTGTAAGTTTAGAGGTTTACAGTGGGAGGTGACCACTGTGATTGAGGAGCGCTACAGCTGTGGGGAAGAAGCTGTTAGCATGACGTGTTGTGCTGGTTTTGATGGACCGCAGTCTTCTACCCGAGGGGAGTGTCTGGAAGAGGAGGTGTCCAGGATGTGAGGGGTCAGATGTAATCTTGCCAGCCCGCTTCCTCATCCTGCTGGATACAGTTTATACAGTTGATGCTGAATGTGCCATTCTCTTACACACAGAGAGTCAAATAATAATATCAATCAATATCAATAATAATCAATATCATGTGAAAATGCTCACTGTCCCAAACTGGCTCCCTGATCAGTGATCAGCTGAACAGCAAACAGGTTACTCTACTATTAAAGGGTTACAACTCAGCCCCGCCCCCTAAGCATTCCCAAACCACGCCCCCCTATGCTGGGATTGGCAGGCAGAGTCTCGCTTCCCGGACTGGACTGCTGTAGGGGGCGGGGTCTGCGCTCAGTCGATCATCGCTTCCATTGAGTTCACTAAAACAGCGAGAAGAGGAGAAGTGCGGTCACCTCGCCCTGACCTCCTCCGAGATTATTCAGCCTTCCTGAAGAAGAGACGGGACTCCAGCTTCTCCTTGGCCTGAGGCAGATTAGCTGGCTGCTTTCGATGATTCTTCGCTAAACTTCTCAGGTGCTGCTTCAGGTAAACCCTCAGCTTCAGCTCACCAGTCTTCAACAGCAGTGTCAGTTACAGTAAGTGGGAGGCAGGGCTGACAGCGGCCTCTCTGGCCTCTCTGGCCCCCTGCCTCTCTCTCTGTCCTGGTGCTGGATGCGATGGTTCTCTGGAGAACCATTCTCTTTACTGAAGAGCCTAGAAGAACTGTTTTTAAGGGGGCATTGAGTGTTTATTCCCTTATTATAATATGTCTAATAATATTAGAGATTTACTTCTTTCTTTACGTGTTTAGTCATATTATTCCATCAGTCAGAAAAATATAAATCAATATTTTAGGTAATTTCAATAATGTAGTAATGAATTATATACTAACAGAAATATATATGTAATATCTAATATGTATTATATATATAATATTCCTTTTTATTTTTTATTTATTTTATCAAAATAATTGATCTAATATTTCATGAAGTATTTTATCAATATATATCATAACTGTAATTTAGTATGTAATCATAATGTAATTATGTTTACTTTAATTAATTACATCTTAATCAGGCAGTTTCAGTTTGTATGAGCTTCTCTTCTGGGTATTTGCTGATTGCCAATCTTAACAGAAAGATCTTATCAATTGTCTTTGACCCACTGTTAGCAGTAAACCTCACCATAACCTTCAGTTATGTACAAATGTGTGTGTGTGTGTGTGTGTGTATACATTATTTTATCATAATAATTGATCTAATATTCCATGAAGTATTTTATCAATATATATCATAACTGTAATTTAGTATGTAATCATAATGTCATTATGTCACTTTAATTAATTACATCTTAATCAGGCAGTTTCAGTTTGTATGAGCTTCTCTTCTGGGTATTTGCTGATTGCCAATCTTAACAGAAAGATCTTATCAATTGTCTTTGACCCACTGTTAGCAGTAAACCTCACCATAACCTTCAGTTATGTACAAATGTGTGTGTGTGTGTGTGTGTGTATACATTATTTTATCATAATAATTGATCTAATATTCCATGAAGTATTTTATCAATATATATCATAACTGTAATTTAGTATGTAATCATAATGTCATTATGTCACTTTAATTAATTACATCTTAATCAGGCAGTTTCAGTTTGTATGAGCTTCTCTTCTGGGTATTTGCTGATTGCCAATCTTAACAGAAAGATCTTATCAATTGTCTTTGACCCACTGTTAGCAGTAAACCTCACCATAACCTTCAGTTATGTACAAATGTGTGTGTGTGTGTGTGTGTGTGTATACATTATTTTATCATAATAATTGATCTCACATTCAATTCATTATTTTATCAATATATACATATACCATAACTGTAATTTAGTATGAAAGATAGATCTGTAATCATAATGTAATTATGTTTATTTTAATTAATTCCATCTTAATCAGGCAGTGGCGGTTTTCAGTTTCAGTTTGTATGAGCTTCTCTTGGGTATTTGCTGATCTTAACAGAAAGATCTTATCAATTGTCTTTGACCCACTGTTAGCAGTAAACCAAAAGCAGTACAAATGTGTATATATACATGTATATATATATATATATATATATATATATATATATATATATATATATATATATATATATACTGAAGCCAAAAACCACCATATATATATATATATTCCATCTTAAACAGACAGTGGTTTTCGGCTTCAGTAGATATATAAAGAAATTATTTGATTATAATAATTGGTATCATATATATATATATATATATATATATATATATATATAGATAGATAGATAGATATAATTATGTTATTTTGATTCATTTTATTTTATCCAGGCAGTGGTGGTGGTTTTCGGTTTCAGTTTGTATGAACTTCTCTTCTGGGTATTTGCTGAATGCCAAGCTCAACGGAAAGATCTTATCAATTGTTTTTGGCCCACTGTTAGCAGTAGCCCTCACCATGATCAAACTTCCACACATCATGCAGACACATTTATGACAAGTGCAGTAGGCATTCGGCCGATCCGCAAAGTAAAATCTGGCCTGGGTTTCTCTGTAGTTTAGTTTGCTGTTACTGTGCAATAGGCATGTCATAACCTTGAGAGATGAGGGAGGTAGACAAGCCTTCTGCTCACAGATAGGGCTCAGTTGTGGTTTCAGGCAGTTGCAACATCTGCAGAAATTAGGCATTCACTTTCAGACAGTTTTTCTTTTCTGCAGTTTGGCCTAAATAATACCGGAACATGAGGACTGGTTGCCTGGGTGTACTGTATTCAGAGGCCTACTTTTTTTTGGTACTCATTGCACACATACGTTGGCCTCTTTCTTCTACCACAAAACCTGACCCATGTCAAGACTTGTGTGTAAGGTTAGATTTTTCCCCGCTGGTTCCCGTCTACGAAAGCCTACACAGAAAGACGCAGCAAATGTCAACATATTTTTTTTGACTGTATTTAAACCAGATGTTCAGACGTACGTTCAGTCTGTAGAAGTACTAGTATGAGGCCTGCTGTGAACTATGAGCAAAGCATGCAGTGGTTGCCTCCCTATCTTTACTTAATCTCTGTTACACTGGAACTTGCCGTAATACCGTAAATGCTCTGCCTATTTGTCACTGCACAAACTTCCCTATTTGTAGATGTTTTGACAGTAAAAGGCAGATGTGGTTGTTCCTTAGCAGACGGATAATTGCCCAACAAAGCGGGGATTACAAAAATGTTGTAGCCTTACTTTAGAAAAATGACTGGTGCATAGCCTCTGGCCAACATTCCTGACTGCATGCTGATGTAAGACCAGTTTTACGGTTTGGCTTGCTGTTGGAGTAGGTGAAGTATGAATCTTTGAGAATATATTTAAAATATGTGCTTTTTTGTATATGCATGTACCCATTGGCACCATGCCTAATGCCAGGTGTGGGCTAGAGGGGTACAGGGCCCCCCAGCATTGAGCTGTGGAGCAGTGGAGAACTGTGTTCCCTGGAACGATGGACGATGCTGGGGGATACGGAGTTGGGGAGTGGGGGGTGATGAGATGGGGTGATGATCACTCAACATCCAGACCTCACTTGTCGCCACAGTCAAATCCTCACAGCAATGCTGCCCCAAAATCTTGTAGGAGAATCCTTCTGCCCTGGACTGTAGAGACAGTTACTCCAATAAAAAGCAGGATAAACTATTGATTTCAAAAGAAACTGTGAATGAGCAGTGTCCCAATACTTTTGTCCATAAGTTATAAATTACAAAGTATATTACAAACAGATATATAATTATATAGACTCATATCCACTCATGTGATTTATTGCTTATTACTTTGCAGAGGATATTGTGTAACATGTTTGTTTGTATGTAGATCCCACAGCCGCATGGCCTGCCATAACCAGCAGTGCAGATCGCTCAACTGTCCTGAGGAAAATGACGAGACGCTGAGCGAGCACTTCCAATCTGAACATCTTGCACGATTTCAAAACCCAAAGGCCTCCCCTCAAGCCTCCAGAACAATGGAAGGACAGCCGTTCAACCAGCAACACTATCCCTTGCTCAGTGACCTCGCCCGACCCCCCCACGATAACTTTTCTGGATACATTCAGCAGGCGCCTTACCCCAGCCACGCCGGTGCTAGCGGAATAGACCCAGAAGCACACTGTGCCTGGAATTATTCCAGCTATCGTAGCAGAAACTCGGAGGGATGTTACACAAACAGCCTGCCACCCTACCTGCCCTCCACAGACTACCAAAGCTACCCTGGACATGGCTGCTTTCTCCCCAGCGGGCCTCACTCCCTCCCGGGCAGACACAGCCCCAGCCTTGGCAGCCTGGAGCTTCCAAGATCGCTACACTCTTTTCCCCCAGGTCTACCCATGCACACACACCATGCCATGGCCTTTCCTGGCCTTCCCCCCAACCAACCCTGCTATGGCCAGTGTGGGCCAGTTCCTCTCCAGATGCGCCATCATCTCAGCCCTGGGCCTGGATACCACCTGCCCTACAGAAGAGGTAGATAGCAAACCCCCTGAATGAGATCCTTTACTCTTTGCTAGCTGATGTAGCTGCTAATTTGCATTGTGCATTAGCCAACTGCATGCCTAAATCATCACACACTGACCTCAAACTGTGCCAAGGTAAAGCAACAGTATGTCGATTTTTCATCTTAGAAAAACTTCAAAATCACTGTGATGCTCCACAAACTGTAAAAGGGAGAATAGCGTCTCTGTCATGGCTACTTCAGGCTTGGCACGTTGCTAACTGTGCTAAGGATCGTATTGGTGTAAAATCCTGTAGTATTACTCTACCACCTCAGCCCACATGCTTCTTTCACTTTCAGTGGTGGTCCTGTATCTCTCTCAGCTTGTCCAGAAATGCATGTTTAAAACATGTCCTTTAGTGCTGGTTCAAAGAGCTATAGGGGGAGCCCAGGAGCAAGGAATACCACTTCTCACATAACGTAATATACTTGCTTATGTGGTTTCTGACCTTGTATGAGATACTGTTAGACGTAAAACTACTGTAGGTGACACAGTCATCACTGAAGTCTGTTACAAGAGGAACAGTAGGTGAATAATGAGTCTAGTGGTGGCCAGTATGCCATTATTTTTCCACTATTGTGATAAAGTTGGTTATAGCGCTGGTTGTAGAGTTATACAGACAGCATTGGCATTACTAGTCAAAATATTGTGATATAAATGATAGCCTATATAATGTTACCGTAGCATAAAAACCATGTATCTCTTTTTTCTTTTCATGTTCTTAATGTAATTTGAATGTGGTAGTATAAAAATGGAAAACTGTAAAGTTGCTGTTTTAGAGATACAAGGTTTTTGTGCGACAATGACAATATGGCATGTGATATGCGTTTTGTGAAACTGCCTATAATGCTCTTATGAATATATATACGTTTGATAGGTCAATTGAAAAAAATGAAGGGCTCCCAAGTGGCACAACTGTCTAAGTGTTGGCCCTGTCATCAGGTTGACCTCTCAGTCTCACGTGCTAGCCTTCACCCTCCCAGAAATGACTCAAAAACCTGAAAAGTAGTATCACTGTGATCCCATTTACATCTGGTCACATCATTTGACTGGCATCTGGATGGTATCCTGAAAAGATTTTAGCTGCATGCGTTTACACTGGGTAGTCAAATGCGTCTCCGGTGAGTCCGAGTGAAATCTGATTGCGGTGTGGGACGGATTATGCAGATTCGCTCGTTGTTCTGCGATTACTACTGGTGTTTGGGTTGTACTGGGTGGGGTTTTGGTTGTTGAATGAGTCTTGGAAAGATTGATGCATTTGAACCTCCTGAAGTGGTTTGAGTGATCGGATCGGATTTGTATTGGAGTGATCGGATTTGTATCTGGTGCGTGGGAGTGTTTACACTTGGTACAGATGTGGCTCGGCCTCATCCAGGTATAATGGAGCGGGTGTAAACAGGGTCTGAATGTCCGATCTGCATGCTGAATGTCCTGCCTGGTGCTATAAAAATTGATTACACTTAGTATTAATGAAGCCTGAATTTTGGCTGTATTTTGTAATGTCCTAATTCTTATTTTTGTAGGTTAATTTTAGTCCTGTCCCATGCGTGGACTACTTTGCTGTTGTATTCACTTTCAAGCTTTTGCATTAAAAACTGCTAGCTAACAGACTTCAGTTGCTGTGCTGAGAGATGCTGTACCTGCCAGTTTGATAAGTTTGATAAGTTACTCAGTACCTGAGCAGGCTTTTGTGAGCAGACCTTCTGTGGACCCAGAGCACAGGTGCACAGGAGCACTTTGACAAGCACAGGCATTTTCTGCAGTGCAGTTATGCAAAGGTTTAATGAACATTACGATGCCCTTCATCCCTGGGTGTTTTCGTCACACAGGCCCCGAGCACTACAGGCACGGACATGCGGGGAGCACTGAAAAGTGAGTTATCTGAACAGAATTTGTGGATTTTATATTCAGAAATGAAATGTAAATCACTATGGGTAGATGTTGTTTTCAATTTGAGTAAAAATATACATAGTATATATACATGTGGTTGGTGTGGTGCAACAGATTACATCACTACCTGCCAGTGAGCTACCACACCATGTGGGAGACTGGGGTTCGATTCCCGGTCTGGGTGACTATGCTGCGCTACACCAATAAGAGTCCTTGGGCAAGACTCCTAACAATACATTGCCCCTCCTCTGTAATACCAGTAACCATGTTAGTCGCTCTGGATAAGAGCGTCAGCTAAATGCCGTAAATGTAAATGTAATTATATACACTCATTATTTACAATAATTGAATTCTGCAATAGGACCTGATTAACTAGTGGCGTCTAGAAAAGTCTATTAAAAGAACAATATTAAAAGTCATTGAATTAGTGGGCGGGAGGACAAATAAACTGTCTAGAGGAATCCATTTTTTAAACTTTTCTTTACATATCTCAGTGTAGTGTAGTGAGAACATTAGCCTCAAACACGATGAAGCTCGGACTAATATGAATGGATGGATGGATTAACCGAGCTAGAGGAGGTGCAGCTGTGTGTGTTTGAGATGGGGAGAGAGAGAGAGATGAAGGAGGGGTAAAAGAATGAGAGTTAGTTTTAAAATATAATCCATATTTCAGCATAAATCAAGTGTATTCAACAGTATTTGTATAGATCAATAGCATAATGTGTTTACATTGCTATGTAAAATGTAAAAACGTTACTAGACTCAGTAAATAGAGTGACTTACGGGAGGAAATTGGGGCCAGACTTCTTAATTTGCGTCAATATTTCATGATGAATGGGCCAATAAAAATGCTCCAAAAGAAATATATATTTATATATAACATTACATATATTTAAAACTAAATTCTATAATATTTAAAATGGGAAAAAACCCTAATAACATCTATAAAACACACACACACACACAAAACAAAATAATAAAATAAAATAAATTATATATATATATTAATAGCAGTTACTGGATAAAAAAGAATTAATAATATATAATATAATAATAATATCTAAACAATAATAAAAAGTGTATATAATATTATATACTTTATATATATATATAATATAAAACAGCTAAAATATATATATATTTATTTATTTACTTACCAAATAAGTTTTAGCAGTTCCTGAATAATAAGTCGTAACAGTAAGAAGTGAATAGTAAGCCTGCAGCAGTTTAAGGGTCATTTCATTGAGGGAATGAAAGCTTCTGAAAGTCAAGACACATAAAGAAATGAGTGAAATTTTCTCACTTTCCTTGCGGTCGGACTGGGTTTCACTACAGATCTTTCTGAGTGCAGAGTGTGACGTAGTCACTGGAAGGTTTGGTGTTAATGTCTAATCGGGGTTTCCTCTCTGCAGTGAAGACGTCTCTCCCAGACCCAGACAGGCGAGTCCCTGCAGCTCGCAGCTCTCCCAGGAACAGAGTGAGTGCTAAAGACTTAATGAGCTAATGAAGTGTTCATTCAGAGCTGCTGTGGACAACGGGCCTCATTCCCCAGTACATTCACTGTTTCCTCTGAAATCAAGCATCAAAAAAGCTTATGCTGCTAACTGTCTCTGCTGTCCAGGGAAGAAGGCTTCTTTCTACAAGATTCTGGAGGAGCACTGCTGTGAGGATTTGATTGCATTCAGCAACAAGAGCGTTAGTGTGGTCAGGATGTTGGATGACCACCACCCCACCTCATCCTCATCTCCCTGGCTCATCTGGGAGCATCATCAATCCAGAGAACAGTTCTTCCACTGCTCCACAGCTCAATGCTGGGGGGCTTTATACCCCTCTAGCCTACGCCTGGCATTATTCTATTGCCAGTACTTCTCTACAGGGACTAGACCGGCTGTGTGTGTGTGTGTGTGTGCATTTTCACATCAGTATCAGCAATGTGTGCAACTTTAATAGCTGAATGCATTCATTAGAAGGGGTGTCCACAAATATTCGGACATATAGTGTCCTTCTTTTTAAGAAATGTCTGGAATTTGTTCTTGAGAAAAGTCCAAACCACATGCATTAGACGTAATGGAGATGTGAAGTAGATTAGCATGGCTCTGCGTGTAAGAGGTGGGTGGAGTCAGTGAAAATGTACGTTGGTGTTGTATGCAGCAGTGCTGTAGTTACAGTAACTGCTGAGGGAAGCCTCAAATCAGGTCACCGTTGCCTGGGCTCTCCGGGTAGCGGGCCCTGATATACTGTCACTGCTGTGCACGGCTGTAGAGCACTAGTGAGATCGGCAGCACTGTGCAGTTGTGTACAGTACAGTGCTGCCAACTGCCTGTTTGGTCCCAGGAGACTAGAAGATCTAGAAGTAATAAAATAATACCTATTGGCACCGTGCCAAATGGCAGGCATGGGCTAGAGGGGTACAAAGGCCCCCAGCTTTGAGCTGTGGGAGCAGTGGGAGAAGTGTGTTGTCTGGAATGATGATGGAGCTCTGTCCAATATTTCTGGGATGAGTTGGGGAGTTGGAGATGAGGTGGGGTGGTGATCATCCAACATTCTGCCTGACCTCCTGACTAACCAGCTCTTGTCGCTGGACTCCTATCACATGCAATGCAACTCCAGCCAACCAGCGCCCTGGGCAACTGATGTGCTTGGAGGAAAGTGCTGTGTACCCGGCTCTGATGCGTAGGCCAGCAGACACCAGTGCACCAGCCAGCATTGCACTGAAGTGATGTGGGGAGAAGGTACCATCTCTACCCCTTCTGGAGAGAGCAAGGCCAATTGTGCTCTCTCCGGTTCCGGCTGCTGATGGCTAGCAGCAAGGCCGGAATTGGAACTAGCGACTCTTGTATTTTGAGCTTTTCTATATATATATATATATATATATATATATGTCGGAGGTTTCCTGGCTCTCTGAAACATTTCCTAAAGACTCCTAATCACACTGAACCACCGTGAGCTGAGAGATTAACACGCCTACGGAAGAAGCACATCCCTTCAAGCTCTCTCTCTCTCTCTCTTTTCTGGTCTCTCTGGTACTTTTGGAAAACCAGACCAAGAACAGGTGCTTGATGAGGTGTTTGAATTCTGGCCTTGGCACGTTTCATGTTTGTGAACTCTTTGACTCTCACTCTCTCTCTCTCTCTTTCTCACTAAAGGAAAAGTGTTTGTCACCTATGAGGCGGACAGCGAAGATCATCTGAAGGAGATCATCAAGTTCGTCGCTCTGCTAAGAAACAACGGCTTCGACACGCATGTGAGAGAGAGGATGTGTGTCAGCTCTAGCTGTAACCGAAAGCAATGAGAAACTGGCGCCGCGCACTAGCCATCAGCTGAAGATGATCTTTATGCTTTTTGCAGATTGACGTTTTTGAGCAGCAGCTGAACAGCATCAGTAAGATTGACTGCATGGAGAGGTACCTGAATGAGGTAAACACCATACCATAATACCATAGACATTAATGGCAGTGGTCTCCAAGCCTCCTGCTGGACAAAGGAGGAGGAGACAAAACACATCTGCCCCAGAAGCAGCCAGATGTTTAATTAGTGATGGACCATAAATGTTTAGGTGGTTCTTCTACGGCAGCGGCCTTGTACCCTGCTCTTGGAGAGTAACACTATACGTCCACATGTTTGTGGACATCATTCAGCTACTGAGACACAGAGGTGCAAATACACACACAGCTGTAGAAAAAGTACTGCCAAAAGAATAGGACTCCCTGGAGCAGATAATCATGAACCTATTGGCACCATGCTGCCTAATGCCAGGCGTGGGATAGTGGAGTGTAAAGCCCCCTAGCTTTGAGCTGTGCAGCAGTGGAAGAGCTGTGTATCTGGAATGATGATGGTGCTCCATCCAATACTTTAGGGATGAGTTAGAGAGTTGGGGATTCTTTAGCAATTTGAAACTTCTCTTAAGGTTCTTCTGCAAAAACAGTGGTTCTTTATATAAGCAAAATGGGTTTGGCCAATGACTAGAGGAGGGTTGGAGACCACTACTATAGAGGGACCACTTTTAGTCCCATAAAAAAACAAATGCTTTTATAAAAGATGTGTGTGTGTGTGAAGATATGTTTTAAAGGTTTAAAGAACCATCGCTTGATGCACAGGTCCTTTACCAATTTAAAGGTTCTTTGTGAAGGTTTCTCATATAACCGTAAAGGGTTCTGCCAATGCCAAGAGGATGGTTGGAGACCACAACCATAGAATAACCACTTTTGGTCCCATAAAGAACCAGATGTTTGTATAAGAAAGAATGTGTGAGTATGAAGAACATTATAGAAGGTTTCAAGAACATTCACTTGATCTTTACCAGTTTAAATTTTTTACCTCTACAAAATAAAAAGGTTCTTGGCAAGAGGAGGGTTGGAGTCCACTGCCATAGAAGAACCACATTTGGTTTCATGAAGATCCAAATGCAGATGAGTGAGTGTGGAGAACCCTTTAAGGGTTAATGTGCCAATTTGAAGGGTTTTTGAAGGTTCTTCATGGAAGCAAAAACACATTTGTTCATTCTTACAAGGACTGCTGGCCTGTTTTACTACTTGTGTGAAATCTGAAATTACACTCTTGTCAAAAAGAGTTCTAAAGAGTACCGAAAAGAAGTCCTTTGACACCCTATATATATATATATATATATATATATATATATATATATCAGTAAACAGCGACTTTGCCTCTCTCTCTGTTTCTGCAGAAGGATTACCTGATTATCATTATCATCAGCCTGAAGTACTTTGAGACAGTGACAGGAGCCAACGTGGAGTGTGATGAGAGGACGTCCAACACTGTCTACATTCACAAACAGGTCCAGAGTGACTCATCATTGTGAATTGCTTTGTGTTGATTTATAGAGCTAGAATAACTGAAAGCTGGCTGGTCTTGTCTGTGTACGTCTGTGGTCTTGTCTGTAAATGTTCCGTTTGTGTCTCCCAGCTCCAAAGCGAGTTCATTCAAAATGGCTGCAAGAACTTCAGGTTCATTCCTGTTCTCTTTCCCGGGGCTAAAAAGGTGAGCTCGTAGCACCGGCAGACCGGCAGTACTGTTTAACCTCAAACTTCAGAGGCGAAAACAAGAACGTACACGGTGCTTTTCACACACCAAACATATTCACATGCTTGTTGAACAGGCTTTATTGTTTTACATAACTTTGATGACTGACGGTATTAAAATGAGCTGAGTGGGTCAATACAGTTCAAATGAAAATGTCCATCAGTCCTAATATACAATACATATATTAAATATGTCCAGTATGTAGTCAATAACAATCTATACCTTAAATTAATAATACTTCATTATTTCATTGATTAATTCTCCCATCCATTTGCAACAACTAGCAGAGAATGGAAGTACAATACTACAGCATGTCTTCTGATTGGTCTAAAGTGATGTGATTGTATGTAGGTAAAGAATTTGAGAGTATTTGTGTAGTTATAATATAGTAAAAAATAATATCATATTTTTGATCATGGCCAATATTAACGTCAGTACTTTGGATATTGAGTGTTTGGTGTTGAGGGTTTTTCTATGTCTTTCTAACCAAACCACTGTGCATCAGCAAACCACAACTGGGTTTGGGGTTGGGGAGGGGACAGGGACGGGGAGGGGGGTGTGGATTAAACCAGAAATGAGTGTGAGGTACTGAGAGGAGGGGGGAGGGTTATTGACCACAGTGTTGTCATGCACATCCGTAAGCCAGTCAGCAGCCTGAGTTTTGGAACATGAATGACTATTGGCTCATGAATGCTAATAAGACTGTTTAGGTTGTAGATGACGTTAAAGGAGTAGTTTGTTAAAAACAAAAAGAAAGAATTATAATAAAATTAACAAGCTTGATCACTGAGCCCAGATGCAGCCAATCAGCCACGACATGTAGGCTTTTGATATCTGATGTATCCTACTTTAGTTTGGAATGGAAGATGCTATGTTAACATTGCCAACTAACACTGGACGCAGACCATCACCAATCCGTCTCCTTAAAAAACATAAAAACGTCTCTCAACCTGCTCAAAAAGCATCTAGATCTTCTTTCATTTAGCACAGACAAATCTGTGTAGTATGAAACAGGGTAAGACTTACTATTTTGTGTGTGTGTGTGTGTGTGTGTGTGTGTGTATGTATGTATATATATATATATATATATATATATATATACACACATACATACACACACACACACACATACATACATATATACACACACATACATATATATATATATATATATATATATATATATATATACACATACATACACATACATACACACACACACACACACACACACACAAATAGCTGTCCAGAGTAACCAGTCCTACATTTATTTACCTTAACATTATCAGTTCGCACATTGCCATTGAGTTTGAAACCATTAAATAATTTTATTTATTTATTTATTTATTTATTTATACTAAGATCAGATTGTGACGGTTCACATATATAAGTGTAAGTGGCCTGTATCTGCCTGTAGTGTGAATGAACGAAGCGACACACATGTGCACATTGCTACTCTCAAAAAAAAGGCATGTGAAATCTGACCCAGCAGTTCACATTCATTTTGCATTTTTACTAATTGGATACGTATCCCACACAGGAAAGCAGCTCAAATCTGTTTAGAAAAGATCGGATTTCACACGCCCACAAAAATCCGATTCAGTCCAAATTAAGGCAAAACATCTGATTTGTGTCACTTCAGCCTGGTAGAGTGAATGCTGTGGTCAGGGATCGGTCATGTTCATTCATGCTGATGTGAGCTGATGTAACCACCCCTGTATGTTCTGAACACTAATCTAATCCAATCTCTTCATTCGTTCCCCCTCCTCAGAGCTATGTTCCGTCATGGCTGCAGAACACACACGTGTACAGCTGGCCCAAGGACCGGGATGATATTCTGCGCCGGCTGATGCGTGTGGAAAAGTACAACCCCCCGCCCATCGGCCCGTTGCCCACCATCGTCTCAGTGCCCATCTGAGATCACCAAGATGCTTTCCGCAGCACTTCAACAAGGCGACTGCTTCAACATTCACCACATTTGAAAATCTTCTTGCCAATCAATTAAGATTTCGAGATGCTTTACACTTTGTCTAAAGGCAGGTTGGGCTCAACAACCTGGGTCATAATTAAATGTTATTCAGCCACTTCTTAAATCATGCATATTAAGAGACGAGACAATCTGATAGCTGATGTATCAGAGCCGGGTACCCGACCCGTTCCTCCGAGCGTGTTGGTTGCCTGCCAGCATTGCAACGGCAGCAGTTGCTTGCACGTGTCAGCCCTGAACCTATTGGCACCATGCCTAATGCCAGACATGGGCTAGAGGGGTAGAAAAACCCACCTCAACAATGAGCAGTGTTCTCTGGAATGGTGGTGCTCCTTCCAGTACAACGAAGGAACGACTAATGAGCAGGTGTCCCAATACTTTTGCCCATTTTTCCAACTTCAGCTGTATTACTTGTACTATTATGTATTTGAACATCTTAGGCCACCATAATAATTGTTGTTAAACCAGATGCTATAAATGCTTTCATTATTTTTAACATGGTTTCATTTCTTTCTTTGAGAAAAGGGTGCGGCATCCTTAGCATTACTTTGACACAGCTAATAATACAGAGCGAAGAACGTCACCAGATATCAGAATTTGACTGATTTCATGATTTATTGACCATAAAGCAAAAGTTCAGTTGATTGCTTTTCCCTTTCATTTGTTTTTTTTTTCCCCTCATTTTGCATTGCTGAACTGATCCCACTTAATGAAGAAGTGGTATGTTAGCATATAGCCGGCAATTAAAACAGTTAAGCTTGTAGCATTTTAACCGAACCTTTCCTTTTTCATATTAAACAAATGCACAATGTGTACATAAAAAATAAATACCAAGGTTACAGTGTATCTCTCAATCACGCAGGGCGAGAACGAACAAAAAGAAACCACAGAAATCATGTAACAGACAACAGACTAAATACCAACAGACTAAAAATCATTCTCGTACCGGCTCAAAATAAATATTCACATTCAATTAATCAATTAGCTGAATGCTGCAGGTATTTTTCGGAAACTCCATAATTAAGGAGGACTTACTGCTGCATTAACACAAAATAATTCTGTCTCCGATAATCATTTACTCCCCCCCCCCCAGTTGTTCTGAAATGCAAAATTGCAGACATTGAAATAATAAGTAATCAATATCTTACATCCTGTAAGCACGTGAGATACTGATTACTGACCAGTTTACAGATTATGTGCCGTATTCTGTAAACTAACCCTGCAGGATACCTTCAGTAAAGAGTGATACCAACACCAAATTAGCTCCCTTTCAAAGATCCTTGATACAGTCTGGATCATCTTAGCGTTTGATCGAGTCCCTCATAACAGGGAAAAAAAGCTTAAAGTGGCAAATTCTAATGATTAACATTAGTACAAATAAATATGGCAGCAGCAGGTAGATCAACAAACACGTGGGCTTTCCATAGGCTTGATGCACTGGCAACTCTGTAAGTCGATGCTAATGGGAAATCAGTATACGACCATGTCCACAAATCTGATACAAACCCAAGTGAAGGCATATTAATTAGATATGACATTACTTAAGATTTGACCTTTTTTTTGTTTTGCTACTGGTTAAATTATCTCTGTGCATTCTGGATTTGCAACTAGACAGTGGACTAATGGGACTATAGGGACTATGACTACACTTACTGGGGAGATTCGCTGTTTGCCTCAAAAAGTTCTCCGAGCCCAAGTTCCCCATTTTTACCCAGTTTCCGATCTCATTTTGGCCCAAAACACACAATGAGATGCTGTTACTGTACTACAGGAGTGAATACTTAACACGTTACAGTAGTGTTGCACTATTTACATGATCAGTCTTTCAGGGTTCAGGGGAGTGAGCTCAGCGGCCTGTAGCGTTGAAGGGTCTGCGACTGAGATGGACCTTAGTTGAACATGATTGACTCTGGGTCCTGGTTCATCATTTGAGCCATGTGTCGAAGCACATCCTTCTTGGTGATGATTCCAAGTAATCGCCTAGGAAACACATAAAAAAAAAAAAAATTTAAATCTGTACTCATTATGTTGGCTTGGTAGAGCAGGGAAAAAAACACTGGTATACCACATTTGCGGACCACTGATGTATAACCACACTGCATATCTCATGCATTGGTGTTGGGCAACTGTTTTTTTTGTGAGAATGGATCTATCTTTCTGAATCCTTCTTAAATCAGAAACAACAACTGGATTGTTCAACAAAGCACCACCGGATTTTGTACTGCCCACCAGGGACTGGTTTGAGGAAACTCTGGTTATGTCATAGTAGCTCAGTCACAACACAATTGTGAAGTCCTAATCAATACATTTAAAATCCTCTGAGAAATCCTTTGTGTGGGGAAATGTGTCTAAAAAAGAAAACACCAGCCCCTACTGAAAACTGAAGAATAATGGAGATCACTTTTCACACACATTTCTGGAGCTCAGCAATTAATCAAAAAATAAATGGAAAGCGATATTCAGAATCTCTAATAGATGTAATCTTGCCCGTGTCAATTAATATATATATATATATATTATATTATTATTACTTTTATTTTAAATTTTATTTTCAATTATGCTCTCTTGGTCCCCCAGCCATGGATGCTTGTAGCATGGCTCAGGATGAAACTCGCAATCATCCAATGATTGGGCCAAAGATTTGGATG
The DNA here is from genome assembly GCF_030463535.1 of Salminus brasiliensis. Lineage (NCBI taxonomy): Eukaryota > Metazoa > Chordata > Actinopteri > Characiformes > Bryconidae > Salminus > Salminus brasiliensis. The sequence goes on from NC_132894.1 coordinate 31,862,379, forward strand.
CTTGTGCCCCTGGAGCCCCTAGGCCATTCTGTAGTCCCAAATGAGCTACAGAGTTCCACTTCTATCACGTACTTGAGAAGGAATCCCTTACCCACTGCGAGTGACGAGGCACTGGCGCAGGCCAAGTTTGCGGAAGATGTCCACCACAGTCTCCATGGGCGTGTGGTCAGTGACCGTGAATGGGCTGAGGTTCAGGATGCGTCTCAGCTTCAGAGGCTGCGGGTTAGAGGCTGGAAGCTGGGGGGCGTCCTCGGTGAAGTACACCACAGAGTTGCTCACCACTCCGTCCTGCTTCTGGCGGGCAGTCTCTGCGTTAACAGAAGAAGAGAGTCAATGGAGGAAAGAGACCAACGGAGCTGGATGATAATGTTCCTATGATGCTACCCAGATAAAGGAAGACAATTGTTTAAGATCTAAAGGGTGGTAAATAGCCAGATATAAATAACCAAATCGGTGAAGCTTACTGATGGCCAGGATCAGATCCCTGCGCTGGACGAAGCCGATTAGCCTCTCGGACTCTCGTGAGACTACCACAGGGAAGCCATTGTAGTCCGTCTCTTTGATTAGCGTCTCCACATCCTCCACGGTGGTGCTGTCCTGTGTGAGGACGGACAGCGGGGGCTCGTTCCTGCGCGGTCGCATCACGTCTGTGGCCAGCGTGCGGTGTGTGAACTCGTCCTGGTCCAGGTAGGGGTAGCCGTTCAGCCGGATGTGGGCCTCGTAAATGCCCTCCTTACCGAAGGCATCTGCCACCCACTTGCTGGTGACCGCAGCTGCCATTAGCGGCACAATGTACTCTAATCCACCCGTCAGCTCAAACATGATGACCACCAATGACACAGTCATCCGAGTAACCCCGCCTAAGGTCAGAGAGGGAAAGTGGGGGAGATAGTGTGTTAAACTGTGTTAGTAGGCTAATTTACACTACGTAAAAAACTTAAGTGTTTTTATATCAAATATAACTATATGTTTTGGAGGATTAAAGGTGCCCTAGAATAGAAAAAAAATATCTTAGTACAATTATATTTACATAAAATATTTACACGTAAATTCAAGACTAAACACAATGGCTACTTCGGGAGAATAGCTAGCCGCTGCAGGAGAAGGGAGAACGGCCGACAGGAGTCCAAAAGCTAACACTAACCTGGCTGACAGGAGGTTTAAGGTAACATTAGCCACACAGGACAGGGGAGAAAGCTTAGTATTTAGCGGAGGCTAAATACTAAGCTTACAACAAAACCAGCTACAACTGGCCCAATGTAGCTAAATGCACATTGTGCCAGGTGGACACAGAGAGGAAAACACTATCCAGCAACACTTTAAGCTAGAATATGTGGCTGTGGGCTGCCTTGGTGCCATAAACCAGCCAATAAAACCAGAGATTAAAAAAAGAATGTTGCGAAACTGCTAGATCTGTAATGCTATATTTAAAAGGGTCAGCTTGTGAGGCTTTTGCATTGTGTGGCGAGGTTAGGGGTCACCTCTGGGTTAAAACATCTTACCAAGACACGCTGCAGCCCCAACCATAGCATAGAGACCAGGGGTGACGCAGTCAGCACCGGGCCGGCACCAGTTTTTAAAGATTATCCATTCATGGTGGTGGTAGGCCATCTGCTCCACAGCTATGCCCACAATCCGGCCAGCGATGGCACCCACCGCCATACTGGGGATGAACAACCCTGATGGGATCTGCACAAAGTAACACATTTACAAGTCATTTCAGCTGGACTTATATGGGAAGGTCTCTAAAAAGATCTCAAAGAGAAATGAGAAATTTGGTAAATATATACTTTTTTAACCCAAAGCATCACTTTAATGAGCCAAAAAAAAACAACAACCCACAGTTCCTACCTTCATGCCAAAGGTGAAGATAGTGATAACTATCTTAAAGATCAGTGCCAGTGCTAGCTGCCACAGGGCCCGGTAGACCCCCGGGCCAGCTGGTCTGTCTGGGATGTCGTCCTCAGGGCGGCTCATGTTGGGGTTGTTGATGTAATCGCAGAGCTGGGAAGACTCCAGGGCTCCGCAGTCATTAAACAGCTCCGAGATGAGTTCACTGGTGCTGCGGCGTGTGTACGGGTTGGGGAAGGCCAGGATAGCCGTGATCCCGGTCACCACGATCACCTCCAGTACAGGGTATTTCCCCAGCTGGGTGGTCTTGCGCCGCCGGCACCAGGCGATGTTGCCCCGGATGAAGAGCGTGCCCCACAGGCCTCCAAAAACTCCCAGGAGGATGAAGGGCACCAGCTCTGCCATGTACCACGGCGTGTGGTACTCCACGTAAAACAGCACCAGCCGGTTGTTTCCGAAAGGGTTGATGGAGCGCAGCGTGAAGGCGGCCACCAGGGCAGCAAAGAAGGAGCGCCACAGAGTTTTTAGGGGGAAGTAATAACTCACCTGAGGAGAGCACAGAGACAAAGAACAGATGGATTTGTTAATGTAATGGATTTTTAATTATTTATACATACATACATACACATACCCATCAAGTATATCCAGGCATTGTCAGTTAATATTTAGGATGCAACATTTTTAAAAGGTGCAATGACATGTATTTAATAAATATTTAAGTTGTCTAGACAGTATGTGACTTTGGTTGGTGCGAGAAATGCTCAGATGCAGTTGTACAAGACTATTTACCACCCTGTTATTTTCCCTCAAAACCAAATCTGCTGATTTTCTTTTTATGGTGCCCTCATAGGGGGAAACATTACAAGCTGAGCTTTTATTGGCTGGTTAACATCACCAGGACAGCCCATGCCATGAAGCATAGCCTTTACTGAATAGTGTTGCTGTCCTCTCTGGTTGGCCTGGTTTTAGACTTTTAGCCTCTCTGGCCCAAAGTAACAGTTTTGGCGATTTGGTTAGTTCTGCTGAATTTTCTTTTGGATGAAGAGACGACAGCATTTGAGGTTCATGGTTTGTCCCTACTGTGTACCGACCTTTCATAGTATTACTGCAAAGGAGGTGCCAACTCTGTTTTGGCTTTAATCTCCTCTTGTTCTGCTATGCTCTCTCAAACTCTGCCATTTCCACACTAAAAATGGCTAGCTAACTCTCCACACTGTCCCCAAGTCCCCTAAGTGTTTACAGGCTAATCTGATCTGAATTTAACAATTCAGGTGAACGTGATGTCTGTACCTCCTCCAAGCTGAAAAGAACTCCTCCTATTGGCGCACCGAACGCCACAGACACACCCGCGGCTGCAGCAGCAGACAAGACCTACAGATCACACGAACATGCAAGCTGTTATTCCACAGTCAAACATCATTAAAAAACTGCAAGACTAAAATAACGGGAACAGTCTGTCAAGAGCTGAAAAGTATGCAGTGAAAGTGACCAATGCAACTTTAGCAGAGAGCATCTACCTCTCTGCGCTTGCCCTCATTCTTGCTGTACTTGGAGAAGAGGCTGCAGAAGAGGTTACCACAGCAACAGGCCACGTGGACCAGTGGTCCTTCCTTTCCCAGGCTGAGTCCAGATGACACGGCCAGAACGAGAGTGACCGTCTTGATCAGCAGGGTCCACTTGCCCAGGTAACCTCGGATTATAAAGCCACTCAGGATGGTCTTAATCTGTCAGCAAATGGATACATATATATGTACACAATAAGCAGATTATCAAGGTCAATTTACAGGAGAAGGAAAAAAACATAAAAATTTAAACAGACGTTAATGTAAGCAGATTTTTACTGGTCCATTCAACATAAAAAACAACATTCATATTATGTCAAAATGTGAAAATAGCAAAACAAAGGAGCTACAAGTTTTTTTGCATATCAGTAACAGTATAATCTTCATATTATTTAAACTATGAATTAATATGTAATATAATCAGACACAACCTTCATAAAAAATGTACTTTAAGACTTTAAGGCATCGGCAGGAAAACTATACAACAGCCTGGTCAGTTTAAACCTAAACCTAACCCTAGTCCAGGATTCGTAATAGAGGGTCTCCACTAAAAGGAAACTTCAATACTACAGTAACTTTTTGGCCTTTTGAGAAAATCAGTGTTGAGATACAAAGTTCTCCACTACTCTCTAAAAAATAAAGGCATCAAATGGTTCTATAGAAGAAACACTTTTTCATAAAGAAACATTTTGTAATAGAGATGAATGTGAAGAACAGAAGATTCAATTGTTCCTTCATGGATCTATGGCGTCGCTCAAAGAAACATATGAAGCACCTTTATTTTTAAGAGTGTACATGACTTTGACACCATCAGATGGAAAGCAAAGCTGCTTTTTGGTTTTACTATTATTTATGTGGAAACTCACCTCTGGTATTCCTGACCCACAGGCATAGGGAGCAAACACTCTGACCAGCGACACGGCCAGAAAGGAGAAGAACAGCGCCCACAGCACGTACAGGAAATAGTTCAGCACATATGCCCCGCCCCCCTAATCAGAAAACATAATTTATTTGAACTCATGAATTTAAGATGATGTGCACGGTCATCATTACAGTTCCAAGGTAGTAGGATATAAAACTATAATACTACCTCAGTGTGTCCAGTCATCAGCTCGGCCCATTTCTGCCACTGGGGGCATTTGTCTCTGTCGGCGAAGGTGGTCTCGTTGGAGGTCCAGCAGCACTGCTCGTGGCTGTACCAAAACGCAGACAGACAGACTCCCTCTTTTAGGTCAGTCATCCAGTCCACAGCCAGGTCTATCACTCCAGCCAGGGTGCCTGAATTGGAGAAAAGAGAAGAGATGCACCCCATTTATAGCCCTGGATCCACTTCTCAATGCTGCACCAAATTTAATTTCATATTATGATTCATGTTTTTTTTTTTTTTAATTGTACTGTATCTAATATTATCTGTAATTATCTTGTAACCTCTGCTACTGTCCTTTATATTAGTGCTGTTTATTCTCTTAGCGTTTCTGGATCCGTAGTTGTTTGTAAATCTGTAAAGCAGATGATTTTCAAATTGAACTTTTTAAATTGAAATTTTTTTATAGCACCTTTTTAGTCACACTTTTATAAAGTAATGAAACTGTAAAAGTAAAATATATATATATATAATAATATAACATAATAATGCTACTAGTCCTCTTTACTTTCCTAGCTTTTTGGGACTGCATCTCATGGTTGTCTGTGAATCTGTAAGGTGCTGTGATTGGTTGTTGTATTTGTAAAACCCAAACTTAGCATCCCTGCATTGTCTAACTGTCACAACCCTAGTCTTAAAGTTCCCATCACACACATTTTGGGGTTTTTTTGGACCATGGTCCAGTTTCCCGGACAGTTTGGTATGATTGGGAGAGTGCAGATGTAATTTCTGAGCTTGAGTGCCATCCAGCGTCCTCTTCCCTGGTCCTCCAGTAACTGTGGTCTGGGGTTCAGTTCAAGTCAGCTCTGGTGTGGTCTAAACTTTTCAGGCACTTTTATTTTTAGACTTTAGCCCTTTTCAGGACCGTGGTTCATCCTCCCTGAGAACCTGGTAGGTTTGGGAGAGTGCAAAAGCAGTCTTTGATCCTGGGGTGGTTAGAAAGTTAGCTTTCCAGAGAGCTTAGTACATTTTGGTGACCAAAGCAATCTCTGAGCCTGAATGGCATCCAGAGTATCATCCTTGCTTCTCTAGAAAACTGTGGTCTGGGGTTCAGTTCTCGGGGTCGGTTCTGGTGCAGTCCAAGCTTCAAGTAACATCACATTTTTGTGTCACTCCCTGTTTTACGTTTCATAATGGCAATGAAAAGAAATCCGCTTGCACTGAGCTTCTCATGGAAAATGTGTCTGGTCCTACCTGGATAATTAGCGCAAATGACCAGTTTCCTGCTAAAGGACATGAAACGCATCCAGTAGCTGCTGTTTATCACTGTTTGGGTGTCTGTAATCTAGAATACACAACCATAATAAAGGTGTAAACCTATTGGCTTTATTGTTGGCAAAAACAAAGGGATGAACCTGTTGTCTACCCTTTCGCAAACACAGGCATAGAGCAAAGATGACGAATAGAATGGTGAGACTGTTAATTAGCTGATTACTTGGATCACGCTTGTTAGAGCAGGGCAACACCAACACATGAAGGACTGTCACTGATCTGAAACCCACAGCATCTGACTGCCTCCAGTGATATTCCATACCTGATAGGAGTCCAATGAGCAGCATCACCACCCACCCAGACCAGGCATCCAGCAGGCTCTTCACAAACTCCCAGATTGACTCCTTACTCCTGTGTGTGATCTATTAAAACACAACCATAGAGCTAAATGGATACAGAATGATCCCAAGATACAGACAATTGGAGAAATAAAGGTAATGGTAAAGCCCTAATTAGGAGTGCTTTCTCAGAATAGTGAGACATAATGATCAAGGTGGTCACTGGAACTCCAATACCATCCTTCTATCTTTACACTGGGTCTTCAATCAGATGAGGCAAAAGCTCTCTCAAAACTACCAGTGATCACAAGCTCCAGCACTAGAACCTGGATTCAAGGCACAGAGCTCAATACCGCTCTGCTGTACAGCACAAAGATGTGAACACATGTTTACACAGATTTACACAGCTTCCAGTTTTATGTGAGCACCAGTACCTTCCTGTGGCGGTCAGTGTCTCTGGACTTCTCCCTGAGCCAGTCGATGGTGTGGAAATCCTCATATGTTCCCACATCAGGGATGGGCTCGTCTAGGAAGTCCATCAGGTTCCCAGCACCATTCATCTCCTCTGTGGGAGTGGTGCTGCTCATCCCTAAGAGAAGGCCAGACTCTCAGGTAAGCTCACAAATGACCACAGCCAGTTCATCTGAAGCCTTGGCACTTTAGTGGAGTTTTTTCCCCCTCAACTTCACCAAGATCAAAGATCTTAATTAAACCTAAGAATTTAACTGGATAGATTAAAATAATGATCATAGCATATATATATACACACACACAGACATACAAATTTACACACATGACATTTTAATATTGTTATTACATTTTATAAAATAAATGAAATTATGCTTATGTAACCTTATGTAAATGTGTCCTCCACATTTAACCCATCTGGTAGTGAACACACACTCACACACACACACACACACACACACACACGTGTTAGGGGCAGTGAGTACACACACACTCACACACACACATGTGTTAGGGGCAGTGAGTACACACACACCCCCAGAGCGGTGGCAAGCCATATCCAGCGCCCAGGGAGCAGAGAGGGTAAAGGGCCTTGCTCAAGGGCCCAACAGTGGCAGCTTGCTGAGCCCGGGAATCGAACCCACAACCCTGTTATCGATATCCCGGCGCTCTAACCGCTGAGCCACCACTGCCCCTATACTTCGTAAACTTGTGCAAAAAGATTCTGTATAAAATATTACAGGCTATACACTTCTTTTGGAATATTTGATATAAATAATAAATGAATGTATAGCCTATATATATATATATATATATATAGGCTAAAACATACCTTTTTGCAGAAATGTATTACATGGATAATAAACATTAGTACGTGTTAATAAATAATGAATATAACAATAATAAATATTAATAAAATTACTTTTTAAAAGTATGGTTTTGCTGAAAAAAAATATATTTAGCATAATTGATCTAAGGCTCAGTTATCAATGCATCCCTATAGCTACATCATTTCTAAATATTTGTACATGGGTCGTGTTACCACCGTTTTATGTGTAGTCTAGGCTTATTTTGTCCCTCATGAATGCCAATAATATATATAAAATATAATAATCTGATATAGTTTAGATCCAGTGTCGCTGCAGGTCTGCAGAGTCTGGAGCCCATCCCTCAGACTGGAGAGCGGAGCAGGTGCTCCGAGAACCAGAGCAAAATAAAAGCTCCACAACCAAAGATGCAAATCATCCCGCGTTTGTTCAGTAAAAAGGAAATAAAATTCGCAAAATTAACGGGTCATTTATAAACCAGATATAAGCTTTTATTAACCCTTTTTTATTCAGGAGACAGTCTGTCCGAAATAAACGCGCTGCAGCTCCATTAGCCAACAACAGCTTGAACGTCAACGGCAGCTCCACGGCCTTATGAAGGCAGACAGCCGGCTAGCTTCATCATAAACAACCCGTAACATGATCACCCACTCGAGCGAAAAGAGCAACGACATGCCTACAATATCCACTAAAAGAGCTGCGGAGGAATGGAGGATATTTATACTATAGCTAATCTCACAGCGGCTCCTTACCTTCTGCCTCCGCCATTTAGCTCAGCGTCTCTTACCGCTCTCTATCCAGCGACACACCGATACCTGTTACATCGCGGCAGAGCTGACCGTCATTAAAACGCTCAGGGTTTTAGAGGAGATGCGTTTCATGTCATTCATATGATAGTAACTGTTATTTTATGGCAGTAATAATATTAATGCACCGAGTAGGTAAAAGTGGCCTGCGCGCTCCCAGCATGCAGCTCTGCACTCCGGAGAAAGCTGCCCAGGCTGCGCTGCTGAAAGTCAACACCGAGGCAGATCTGCGCCAAAAACACGGTGCAGGAAAACGGCTGGTTTGGAGACTGGAGCTGAAACCACGTCTATGTTTCTGAGAGTAATTTCAGCATTTATTTTTTATTTATTTTTATTTTTTTGTCGTTTAAATTATTATGTCGAAACAAATTCTTACTTATTTTACTGACTTTTATTTTGTCCTTTCGCACTGACTTTTATTTTGTTTTTTTTTTCTTTTATTTTTTAGTTAGTATGTAAACATCTTTCACTACTGTGTCAAAAATAATGGCTTGTTTTCTCAAAATAACGCCTGAATTTCAGAGATTCTGAACGTTATCAAATTTAGGATAATGGATTGATTTGTTTTATTAAAATTGCAACTTATGTGAGTTGAAAATGAAAAATGAAAAATAATAATAAATAAATAAATAAATAAAAAATTCTATTTCAATTTATTTTAATGAAATAAATTAAACCTCACTAATGCTCTTGTCACCGCATGCAATCAAATCCTCACAGCAATGCTCCTCCAAAATCTAGTAGAAAGCCTTTCCTGGACAAACTGATAAACTGAAGATGGGTTAAAGTCAGTCATTGTAAACCTACAAACTACATCTGTTTACTGTTAAACATAAAGGTTCTAGAAATAATCAAATAATCAAATAAAATGTAAATGTCTCACTTGTGACTTATAATACTACTAACTTATAATAGTAGGTTTGTACCAATAAATATTACATTTAGAGAATTTTCTGAGATAAGTAACCATACTACACTATACAATTACTAAATGTTATTAGTAAATTAAAAAAGTATATATGTCAACATACTAAATTCTTGTTAATAATAATAATAATAATTATTATTATTATTGTTGTTGTTATTATTTCATGGTCAAGGTCAAGAAAAAGTAATAATTTTGCATAAAAAAAGGTAAAATGGTAATTATTTAGGCATAAATCAACATTGTTTCTAAAAATAAAGATGAAACATAAGTGTTTCAGATGTTGACTTACTGCTGCCAGAAACAGAATTAGTAAAATTAGTGAAATTAGAATCAGTGAATTATTTCTCATAGACTTGGCGGGAATGAGCTTCGATAAAAATAAAAAAATAAAAACTTTTATGGAAGCCCATGGATTATTACTGAATATAAAAGAGAGTATCCTGTAGTTTAGAGATAGAGTAGTTCAGGCTGCAGTTTAGAGATACTGTGTCTGTGCCAGGGTTAGCCCAGACACCCCTGTGGCCTTACCTAACCCTGTATGAACTGTATGAAGACTGTTATTATGAGAGCTGTTCTGAAAGAGGGCTTTAGGCTTTCTCTATCATGGTCATTAGAGATCACACCCTCTTCATCATCAGCCTGAGAGCTCTTATCATGGTCATTTTGTAAATGAACTGTTTTCACTCTTGCCATCAAGTAATAAAAATTCCAGCCCTGCTATCTTTATGCCTATTATTTGCCCATATTTCACAACCGTTTTGGCAGCTGTCCTCAGAGTGTCATGTTGACGTGAGTGCGAGACAGAGAGTGAGTTAGAGAGTGCGTGTGTTTAATATGTGTTTTCCCTTTCAGCCTTTCGTGTTCAGCCACATACCAGCAGACGTCACAGCCTGCAAGAAAAGCCTTCTGTTTGTTTCTGTTTGCTCTCAGCATTTCTTTAAACGTCTGTCGCAAGAATGTGGAGAACGTGAGGAACCATCAGATGTGATTTCACACGTACAGTCACAGCAGACACGTTAGACTCAGCATTTTCTTTCAATCAAGACAGTACAGCATTTGGCCCGGGCTTGTTGTGCCCAACCGTGTCAGCATGTCGGCTTTGCTGGAGTTTACAGAGTTAATCTCGATACTGATACAGAACCCTGCAGTCTAAGAAAGGTCTCTGCATTTTTACATTAAAAGGATGTACCATGTACCTAATATTGTGTCAGTGCCTCTTGTGCCGCCAAACCAGCACTGACCCATCCACAAGACCTCTGAAGGTCTCTCAAGGTACCCAAAAAGGCTCCAAAACATGAGTGTGACACTGGTTCACCGGTTGGTTTTAGTAGGTAGGTTGGTAGGTACTGACCACTGCATATCAAGACCACCCCTCAAGACCTGCCTGATGTTTTGGAGATCTTCTGATCCAGTCGACTGGCCATCACAATCTGGCTCTTTGGCCTTATCACCTCCAAGAACTGACTGTTTACTTGCTGCTTAATATGTAGATTGCACCCCATGGCAGGTCCCATTTTAACCAGATAATCAATTATTCACTTCACCTGTCAGTGGTTGTAATGTTATGGCTGTTTGTTGTAAAATAATTAGGTAATTTTGTGGTGTTTCCAAAATCAAAGGCCACAGTGTGAAGGAAGTAGCTGAATCTTCAGGTGTATGGAAGCATACGGTCATACGGGTCTACTAGCAGTGGCAGAAATCCCAGTCTACAGGAAAGTCTCGTCAGGATGCTGGACAGGGACCACTGGCCTGTTTCACAGCTTGAGAATGAAAATCGCTTCGCTTGCAGAAAAGACTTGATTCTTCACCACCATCACGTTCTGAGAGAACACTTCACGGGAAGCTGTGGAGCAGTGGAAGTGTGTTCTCTGGAATGATGATGGTGCTCCATCTACTACCACTACTTATGGGATGAACTGACGTCTAGTAGAAAGCCTTCTTCCCTGGACAGCAGAGACATTTACTCCAACAAAAGCAGGATAAATGCAAGTGTCCCAATACTTTTGTCCATATAGTGTATAGGACAGCAGAATGTAGGACACTGTCCCTCAGCCTGCTGTGAGTAGCTCATATGAATGTGTGAATGATGCTGTTGTTTCCCGCCCCTCTGTGCTTTTCCCCGTCCGGCTGACAGAGTTGATAAGCGCAGCACCATCCCAGCCGCGGAGGAGAGGAGGGGAACATGTCAGAAGGCTGCAATCTCTCTCGCTGGAGCTGCTGAGCTCACCGCAGAGGGAGGCCCGCTGTTAAGACTGAAGTAAGCAGACGGTGAGTCGGCTGTTTCACAGGCGTCTGGGCTGTAAACACTTGTTTGAGAGGAGGAGATGAGTACAGGGGACAGAGCAGCCAGAGGAGCCAGAGGACAAGGACACAAATAACAGGTGATCTTTAACTGGCCCTTATATTATATATACTGTGTGGATATGTATATGTATATATATATATGTATGTATATATGGTGGGAGTACACTTGTGTATATCTATATTGGTGTGTATTATACGTACAGTAAGTTATATTGGTATTGGTGCCTACGATACACACAGTAATCAGCCAAAACATTAAAACCACGGACAGGTGAAGTGAATAACATTGATTATCTGGTTACAAGTGAGCTGGATCTACATATTAGGCACCAAGTAAACAGATGATGTGTGAGAATCAAGAAAAGCTTAAGAATCAGAACCACTTTCACAAGAACCGTGATCAGAACTGTGATAGCTAGAAAACTGGGTCAGAGCATCTCCAAAATCAGGCAGGCATGTTTTGGGACCGAAAATCAAGGGTATTAAAAAGAGTTGATCCTGCTTTTGTTGGTGTAACTGTCTCTACTGTCCAGGGAAAAAAGGTTTTCTACTAGATTGTGGAGCATTGCAGTGAGGATTTGATTGCATTCAGTGACAACAAGAGCAACAAGAGCATTAGTACATTAGGTTAGGATGGAGCACCATCCATCATTCCAGACAACACAGTTCTTCCACTGCTCCACAGCTCAATGCTGGGGGTCTTTAAACCCCTCTAGCCCACGTCTGGCATTAGGCATGGTGCCAATAGAGTCATGGAGTGTTAAAGGTTTCACTGCGTTCACTTTGCCAGGGGAAAAGAGTACCTTGACAAAACCTGGAGTCAAGACAGGAACCCCTAACAATCCCAAGGTCCAAATGTTAGTTATGCGTTTCTAATAGTTAATGGTACCCAAAAGTCACGGTTCGGTTCGCACTGCAGTTTGGACTCTCTGTTCGGTGAGAGTACGGTACAACAGGGGAAGAAAAGTAAGAAAACCTGAGACTAACCCAGGTTCTCTCTTTTCATTTAATTTGAACAGAAAGTTGTGCAAGTTTGCAATAGTTTGTTTCATCTAGTGCAGTATAGCGCCCCCCTGAGGTAGCCAGTACAGCCTGTGGTGTGTTGATTAAACAGTAAGGTGTAAATGTTGAGTACGATTTCATGAGGAGTCAGAATTTGGGCAAAATACATGTTAAATTTCAGTAATTTCAAATCTAAAGGTGAAGGGGGGGGCAAACAAGACTACAGTTACCATAGTAATACTACTAATACTAATAATAGAAATTGCTACTCGATTCATGTCCCCTGCCCGATTTGTGACGAGCATACCAACCAACGCAGTGTTGGTGATGTTGCTACCCTCACCTGCCAAATCGACCTGCCAACTCCTCGCTGGCTACCAAGTTAACGTTAGCACAGACCTAGAATGTAAATATGGCAGCAAGAGTGTGACTTTGGGTAGCAAGCCTTGACTGTTTGTTTATTTGCCTCAAAACGAGAGCCAACGGCATCAACCAGGGTTAAGACATCCTAAATGTTTTGGCTTTATTAATAACTTACTGTAAATCATATATAGCTATAACAGCTTGTGGAGCAGGTGTATGTCCGGATAGCTAACGTTAGCTAATCTACATTGAACCAATCCTCCTGCCTAAAGGACACAACTGTCACATTCAAATGCCTAACAACTAACATTAGCTTTTTATGGCTTTGTGATCATCTGTGGGCAGCACAGATTGCTACTGGCTACCCGAGCCACCTCCCCTGCTCAGTTTGCACTAAGCCGTCGAGCGACGACACTCCTAAACCACAGCTGAACAACAATAGCTGAACACTATCACATGCATTAAGTTATGGTGGGAGAGGGAGAGCCATCCTGCCCACACTTTGACCTTGGACAGGCTGTGGCATCAGCCTGGACCAGACCTGTTTTGGTCTTCAAAAAGTTCACTGCCCTTGAAAGTCTTAAAAACACATGTAACCTTGTATTTTTTTTTCATCGTTGACAGATTAGAGTCACGCTACTGGCACCACTGAGCCGGACGGAGCACTCTCATGGACCCAGGTTTGTGTGTCCTGGAGCTGCTCGGCGTGTTCCTCTCCCTGACTGCTTGGCTGGGTTCGTTGACCACCACCCTGATGTCCTGCTGGCTCACGCTGTCCACAGAACTCCTGCCGGCCGAGAGCTACGAGCTGGGCCTGTGGGAGACTTGTGTGGTGCAGGAGCTGGGGGTGCTAGAGTGCCGACCCTACGACAGCCTACTTGGCCTGCCACCCGACATCCGCCTGGCCAGGATTCTCATGCTGGCCACCCTGGTGACTGGCCTGATAGGCCTGATGTTGGCCATCCCCGGGATCTACGTGGTCAACAGCTGCAAGGCTACGGAGACCCTCGTAGCCAAACGGACCCTCAAAATGCTCGGTGGGACGATGTGCTTGGCCGCAGGGATTCTCGGCCTGGTCCCAGTGTCTTACGTGGCCCACCTAACCATTCTGAAGTTCTTTGATGAGACCGTTCCTGACGTGGTCCCACGCTGGGAGTTCGGAGACGCCCTTTTCTTGGGCTGGGCGGCCTCCTTCCTGCACCTGGTGGCAGGGTCACTGCTGGTCACCTCCTGTTTCTGCTTGCAAGGGGAGCCTTGTCCTCTGCCAACGTCCATCCCACTACGAGGAACACGAGGCAGCCCTGAACTCTCTCAGAGAAGGAGGACAGAATATGTGTGAGGGATGTTTCCGGACAATTCGAGAATTCCAGATAAACAGATATTCCGGATCAGGATAAGGGGACTGTAGGGCTATTTCCTTTCACTGCAGAGGCAGTATTTGGGTGAGATAGATGTTCTGAACAGTTAAATCTGGAAGTATTATATAAAATATATGGATATAACTGAATTTGAGGATAAAGGATATGATGCTGCTTTTTCACCATTATTCGAGGTATTGAAATTTTCAATTCATTTCATTTTGAAATGGAGAGGGGCTGTCACTATCAATTCTTTAAGTAATTGATTAATCTATGGATTAGTTTAATGATCAATTTAGTAATCTAAGATTTTTATTTTATAATGGACTTCAGTCCATCGTTTGAAAAATCTCCATAATTTTTTTTATATGTAAACAGAGTCATTCAGAGTAGGATTTGCTGTAAAATGTGTTGGGTTGCCATGACTACAACATTTACATATTTACAGTTCAAACTCAACGTTCATCCTTCTTGGGTTATATATGCAGTGCCGATCATGGTAAAACACAAATTTAAATGTAAAAAATTATTTGGGAACTATTTTGCGCACAACGCCTTGGACAGATTTCAGAAATGTCCAAATGTTTGTGGACACCCTTTTGAATAAATGCATTCATCTACTTTAAGTTAAGTACTTTCCAGAGAACTGTGTTGAGGCTGGAATGAGGCTAGTGCTCCATTCAATACTATTGGGATGAGTTGGGAAGTTCAGGATTATCTAACATCCTGACTTCACCAACACTTTTGCCACTGAATGCAATCAAATCCTCACAGCAACGCTCCTACAAAATCAAATAAAAGCATTCCCTGGACAGTAGAGACAGTTACTCCAACAAAAGCACAATACATATACATATATATACATATATGTTTTTCAAGCAGGTGTCCCAATACTTTTGTCCATGTAATGTATCTGGAACAACTGTATTTAATGTAGTAGCTTTCTGTGATTTAGCTTTTACATCTGCTGACATCTTTTACATCTTAGCTGACATCTGCCGCCATTCACAACCACTGTGACCACAAGTCTGACTGGGGTATGTTTCTCTAGGTTGTAGCATTTCACACCAAACCTACTCTGAATGACTGTGTTTACATATTAAAAATGTAAAAAATGGTGGAATTCCCTTTTCATCGAGCAGCAATAAACCATGTGTGGCCTGTTAATAATTATATATATATATATATATATATATATATATATATATATATATACACTCAACACATTTAATTGGTTGGTCATTTTATAATGTAAGTGTTTTTTTGTTGGCTTGTTTGTCAGTTTGTTGATTAATCGTGACGTCTCTACAATGTTTACAGGATCCAGTTACAAATCAATCACAAAGCAATATCTACTGTTACATGAAAGGCATGAGAAGAGAGTTACTGTATTACTTTATTAATGGTCCAGTGTTGTGTCTGCGTCTTGAGGAGATAAGCCAAGGTGCACAGTTATGCAGTGTTGTTATACACTCCTATAAGCAGAAAGGTGCTGCGAGGCGTTCTTTAAGCAATACCATGGAAAACCACGAAATGCCACTTCACCATTTTAAGCCTTCCTCCTAGACAACTCACACTGGTTAAAAATGCCAATCCTGAAGTTTATCCTAGATGGCTGAGCAGAACTACAGCACATGCCAACGCAAATGCACTACAAGCACCAGCTATGTTTCCTAGAATGCCCCAGCGTCTTACCAAAAGTGTGTAGATAGAGCCTTCAGTCATTTTTTTTATTTTATTTTATTTTTGCAAAAATGAACTTTCGTAAATATTTAAGTCAGCCGCACAACAGACAAGGTCCTGATAGCTCATTGCTGTATGTTTTGGTTAGGGCCACTTATAACCGTATATAACCCTGCAACAATAGCTACACATTAGACCACTAAAGCAAAGGCATTACTTAATCTAGCAAAGGCATCAGTAGCATTAGCACTGGCTTTATTTATGCTAGCTGCAAAATGAGCTTCGTGATATCACCAATATAATGGTAAACTACTCATTAAGAAAGGCCTGGGTTATCTATCTACAGCCAAACTCACAGTTTCTCATGTAGTTTTATGCTGCAAAGGAAGTATCTGATGCATGTGTGTGAGAGTAATATTACTAACATTATTATTAGCATATTATTAACAACAATTCTATTAATATTAACTAGTGATATTATTAGGAAAGCAGCAGGGGTACAGCTGTGCCCCTCTAAATTTTGTTTGCTCCAGTGCAAAAAGTAGTTTAGCTATAAACGCCCCTGCAACTCCTCACAGCAACGCTCCTCCAAAATCTAATAAAAGCATTCCCTGGACAGTAGAGACAGTTACTCCAACAAAAGCAGAATATACATATTCATATATGTATATGTATGTTTTTTAAGGTGGCGTCTCAATACTTTTTTGTCCATGTAATGTATCTGGAACTACTGTATTTAATGTAGGCAAACTCCTCAGATATCTGCCTCCATTCATTTTTTGCACAGGAGCAACTACTGGAGTAGTCTAGCTATAAAGTCCCTGCAACTTACGACACACAAGGGGAGTCCACTGCGCAAAAAAAGCCATCCACAGAAAGATTTTTTTAGGGTCTCAAAAATGGTTCTTCTGTCGCATTGCCTTAAGGACACATCATAGGCACCTTTATTTTATAGAGTGTAATTTAAAGTTTTTTTTCTGCTGATCTGGGATCAGTTTTGTTATTTTGGAAATAAGGGCTTTCAGTATTCAGCCATATACCTGTAATATATATATCATCGCTGTCCAAAGAAAAACCTATATCTCCAGAATTGTGACTTTACTGGAGAAGAGAAAAATGCTCTTAGCTTTGAATGGAAGTCAATGAAAAAATAGTATTTAGAGCATTTCTATTGGTCGATTCATCCAGACCTTTTTGCACAGTGTACAGATCAGCTGCAGGGGTCAAACCATGGAGGAAAAATAAAAACAGACACAAATGGAGATACATGTTTTTTTATTGGACAGCAGTGATATATATATATATATATATATATATATATATACTATATAATCAGTTTCTATTTGAACATTTTTAATACAGATTGAAAGCATAAGCAGCTGTTCCTTAAAAGCTTTTTTCACTAGTACTGTAACTGTAATCTACCAGTAATGAGAGAAAAAAGACAATTTGATACTTACGATCCAAAGACTGATCCAGGTGCAGTGGTCTTTTTGGAGCTTATATGTCTGTTTACATTGTTTTCTTTCTTTTTTCAGAAGGATTCTATTGTCAAAAGGCCGGACGAACTTTAATGACATACAGAAACTAATACACAGAATGCAATAATGTTTATATAATTAGAGCGGAGTTTCCCAAAAGCATCTTAGATATTCCCCTTTAGACCCTAAAGGCCTGTATTCAGGCCCATCCTTCAGTTCCATCAGTTCCACAGCACCTTCTGAATAATAGGCCTCAAATGAAAACAGCAACGATGCTTTCAAGGAAACTGGGACAGACCAGTAGATTTGTCTTCTGATCCTTTATTTGTTCATGTGCAATATAATTTACATATATCAGCCATAACATTAGTACCACTGACAGGTGGTCAGTCGATCTACATTTATCTTTGTCTATAGTGGCTTCATCTGCCAGGGGGTGGGATCTACATATTAGGAAGCAAACGAACAGTCAGTTCTTGCAGGTGATGAAGGTGTTAAAAAAAACACCTGAGACACTTTGACAAGAACCAAATTATGATGACTGGATCAGAACATCTCCAAAACATCAGGAAGGTCGTGTGGGGAGTTTTATGGTATGCAGTGGTCAATAACTGCCAAAAAGGCTCCAAGAAAGGACAACCAGTGAACCGGTGACTGGGTCATGGGCACTTAAGGCTACCTGATGTGATCCCTGGAGGCCCCACCTCCCAACTTAAAGGATCTGCTGCTAACATTAGTCTTGGTTCCAGATATCACAGGGCGCTTTCAGAGGTCTTGTGGACTCCAGGCCTCAAAAGGTCAGATCTATTGACAAATTAGGCAAGTGGTAATAATGTTATGGCTGATCTGGGTATATATATATATTTGGCAGTTTTTGATCACAAATATATATATATATATATATATATATATATATATATATATATACTTGTTATTATCATTCAAAATGCTCACTTTTTGACATAATATGAATCTGTCAGTCATTCTTTACATTATGTCCAAATGTCTTGATGAACAAACCAATTGAAATGCTCCAAAATGGCTTGGAATAAAATATTTTTACATTGATTTCCATTGAAACTTAAAAAGATTTTTTCCTTCTTCTGTAAAGTTTTGGAAATACAAGGCTTATGTGTGACAGCGATAAATTAATTGTCTATATTTCTATATTTCTATATATATAAATATATATATATATATATATATATATATATATATTTCTATATTTCTATATTTCTTTATCTATGCATATCTTAGGCTACATTGTTAGAGGGAGATACATTATATATATATATATATATATATATTTTTTTTTTTTTTTTTTTTTTTTTTTTCTAAGCTTTATTGATATAAATAGTTGTAGTAAGAAATGTCATGTCAGATGTTTATGTATAAAATGCAGTAAAAAAATATCTGTTGTGAAAACTGTGAATAAACTGACTGACTGGACACATCCATCACTCGACACTCAGCTGCTACAAGAAGCCCTTTCACTTGACCAGAAAGCCCACAGAGCAGGCCTTTCAGAAACAGCGGTTGAGCGTAATCTTCCCTGACCTGTCCTGTCTGCTTTACTGCGCTAAGCTACATTTAATGACCGCCCTAATGACGGTACTGAGAGTGAAGAATGTTCCAAATGCTAACATGTGCCTATTGCTTGGACTCGCTTACACAAGCCAGCCCCAAGGTCATGTACTTCTGAATCCACTCTAATGTTTTGTCCTGGCCCATTCTCAGCAGTGGGTTCTGCTTGTTTGGGTCCTCGGAGCTCCACCGGCCTCAGCTGGGCCTTTGAAGTGTCCGGCTATCGCAGGGCACGTCCACGCTGTCTGGAGAAAGCTCGCTTTGTTGGGCCTCCACAATGGAGTCATTTATCTTTGTATGCTAATGCAGCCGTCTTTACACATACAAAGATTTCTTCACCATCAGAGGGGCACATGGAGCTTTCACTGGCTGGCCATTTCCTGCCCACTTCCTTTGTGCAAATGAAGTGTATGGACGGTGGCTCTCAGAGCAAATGAGCAGTCCCACCTCAGGTTCTGATTTTCCTACAAATAAAGGTTCCTAAACGGGGCTTGACTTACTTAGTCATGGTACTTAGTTATGTACGGGGGGAAATACTCACAAAAGACATTTACATACAGTAAAATTAGGACACCTCATTAAAACCTAGCCATTCTTTCTTTAAGTGCTATCTAGAACAGTGGTCCCCAAGCTGGTACTTAGAGTGCTGTGCTGAGGGTTTGACTGACATACTGTCTGGGGGGCCTTAGGCCTTGTCAGAGAACCACTGAACTGTTCCACATCCAGAAATGAATGGAGACTCCTTTAGTCGTAATGCAAAAAGCCATCAAGGAAGTTTATCTTCATCCAAGACCATGAAAACATTGTAAACCATAATAAAAGATTAGATATCAATTTTCTAGATTGGCACATGCCTGTCAGGTGTACTGGAGTGTAAAGGAAATGCAGTAAGGATAGAAATTCAAGGTCATGGTGATTAGTAATACTAAATCTTCCCACAAAACCTCATAGACAGCCTTCGTCATAAGCTCCCAAACTTCCCACTAGGATCTGCCTATTAAACACGTCATTTACAACAATTCCCTCTTTCAAGCAGAGCGTACTGTAAGCATTACACTGCTGCTGTTATCTGCTTTCCTTATCAGATTACAGTATACTGTTTTAGTTCCTGCCAGGGAAGGCTCTTCTTGTGACGACTGCGTGATTAAGCATTTTCTTACACTTTCCTGTATTCTTCATTCCCAACGTTCCCAACAGTTAAGACACAGAAACCATAACCTTAGCGTTTTCTCCGCCGTCCCCCTCCCTACCACCAAAGGATACGGTACCACCCAGGCCTATCATTTTGTGCAACAAACAGACAGACTGTTTGGGCCACGGTTAAAATCATGGGTAATGTTGTACAGCTGAAGACCATAACGTGGTATTTTCCAGCAGACGAAGGAGGAAACCCAGAGACATCAACATATGAGCACTGATTCTGTAATCACGAAGGTGATATTTACTGTGACACTCAGAGGTGTTGTAAGGTCAAGAGTGAAGTCTACTGAAGAATCGGAGGCTAGAGTGTATAATTCCAGCCCTTCACAGAGCTGTTTTTACGATTATCTCACGCCGCAGGCACAATCGCCAAAAATCTCTCAAAATTTTTAATTAAGAAGAAAAAATGCAGCCAAAAACATGGAAAACTGGAATTCTCAAGACACATTAACACAGTCCTATGATGTCTTTTGAGAGCTGAGAGGGGGAAAAGCTGAAGCATCGCCACTGAACGTGCCTGCTTAGTGTTCGAATTAGCACTGTAGTCTCATGGATACTCAAGGCAGATGCTATATTAAATAGACTACAATATATTATAGGTTACAAAGGCAATATTGCAAAAAATATCATAATCCACTATCCTATCCTATCCTGTTTAGCTATGAAGCCCGCTGCCCTGTGCTGTAGAGACACCATCAGGGTCCTGCCCTGGCCTTCGAGACGCCCAGCCTGCTGAGAAAGGCCTTTTTGTTCTGCCAGCATCAGCCTGTTCACAATGCTAAGCACAGACAGAACTGGCTTGGCGCACATTGCACTTCCAGTCTAACAATTAACGCCGCTATGAGAGGGCTCACGTGCCCTGCCGCTGCCATCCTCCGCCCTGGTTCACATGAGCAGAGGGCCCAAAGAGGTCGTGGACCAGGAGCCCACACCTACAACATGTAGCAGCACCAGGGAGGCCCAAGGCTTACGCTATACACACCAGCAGCCCATACTCGTGTGTACATGTGGGTCTGGGGAACAAAACCTAAATCACATATAATAGATAAGGAGGTAAAGGGGTTCACACCCACACACAGTATAATTTGTCACATCTGTCTCAAGTATACCCTGCAAGTGTTCATTTCGTAGAGCATGGGCATGGTCCAGCAGACCACACCTGCCACTTAAGAGGACACCAGAGTCCTCTACCGCTTGTTCCTACTGAAATCCAGTCTCAGGACTTTCCCAACTTTCATTTATATGTAATGGACGGGATATATATAAAACCTGTCTTAATAGTTGCCAACTAAATTATAGTAGTTACTGAACTTAAGGGGGTAAACTGCAATTTAGGGGTAATGTACCTAATTTTACCAGTGTAAGCCTTTTTATTTACTGTCTCCTCTGATATGATTGAAATAACAAGGCCAGATTTTCTCTGCACATTAAAGACATTTGAGTTAGACTGACTGTTAAATAAAATGATTGCTCTCGATGTGTATTCTTGGATCGACGCCTGGGATTCGGCTGTAAAGACGGCATTTGTTGTAAAAAAGGATACACCGAGACAAAGACCAGTTGAGTTGTGTATGGGAGAAAAGCAAGCCATTCTGAAGCTGAGAAAGAGGGTGAATCATTTATTGCACAAGAATTAGGCACGGCTAATACAATCATTTGAAATGTCCTGAAACTTTGTAAAAGAATGCCCTACCTGGATTAATCATCGGTCTGGAAATACTGACTGAGCTGCACGAAACACAACTTGCATAACAACATGTCTCGTCAACGAGCCTCATCTGCGCAGAGAAACTCTAATTATTTTACTGCAAAATAGCTCTGCTTACTTTTAGTAGGCTATTAAATTAACATTGAGTTAGGTAGCAAGTAGTTAGGCACACACAGACCTGACTTGGCGCACACTGCCCTTCCAGTATAACAATTAGTGCTGCTATGAGAGGGCTCAGGTTCACATGAGCAGAGGGCCCAAAGAAGCCATGGACCAGGAGCCCACACCTACAACCAGGCAGTGCACCAAGGAGGCCCAAAAAGACACCTCCTAGTAGCTAGTAGCTAAATTGCTAGTCACTTTGCTACATCAACATTTACAAGCATAGTTAGTATGGGTGTGATGGTACGTGTACTGGGGTCACGGTTCGGTGCGCGTTTACGTAACTCGCTATTGCGTTAATTACGGTCATTTCACTAGTGTGTGTGTGTGAGTGTGTGCCACTCAGAAACCTTAAGCTGTAAGATGTTGGATTTGCATGGTATTGTGGGAACTGTAGGGGTTTAGGAGTATCTCGACGGTAAATGTAGTCTTGTTTGGACCCCTGCCTCTCCTCCTCCTTTGTTGGATAGACAGGCCCGAAACACTGTATTTTTTATGTCTCTCTTTATTCTTTATCTCTCACCTTTGGCTTTTAAACGACTGGAAATAAACAGTCATTTCACCAAAATTATGGCTTAAACATCTTGAACATCTTGGACCGGACAAGGACGATGTGTCCCCTAACAACCGCCGTCCCCAATATCAGTCGCTTCCATGTAGTGCGCATTTCCGCTCTCTCATTTTGCCCATCTCTTGGATGAAATAATAAAAAATGAAGCTCAAGCTGTAGAGAAGCATTTAGGGTCTTATCCTACACCCTGTGCAAGGCAAATCTTCCACCCCGCAAGTCACACACAATGCAGTGGTGTATATTCACTTCCATTCATTCATTTCATCCACATTTAGCTTTTCCTCACTTTTCATTATGTTCATTTAACCACTACATAGCAGTACTTACATGACAATGTGTAAATAAGCCATACATCAATATAACTTACATCCTTATGAACACATTTAACACAATGCTGTAAAAATACATAATATACAAAATATTCAAAATATTACAAGAATGACATAAATGTTCAAGTTTTAATGAAAGACAGTAAAGTCCAGTTATTTAAGGCCCAACTACACCTGTCTTGAATTTAACTATGTGACACAATATGGACAAAAGAATTGGGACACCTACAAATAACACCTACACCTCATCACTCTGCGACGCTGCCACTTTTCAATAATACCACTCACAGTTTCTAGGAGTAATTTCACCAGCTGACTTCACCACCTGTTGTTGTTGCGGCGGTGGCTCCTATTACAGAACCACGCTGGAGTTCAGTGAGCTCCATTCTTTCACTAATGTGTGTAAAGGCAGGCTGCATGGCTAGCTGTAGCAATGGGGCTGCATGAAGAACTCCTGAATTCAATGATTAAAAGGTGCGTCACAATACTTTTGTCTATAGAGTGGCCACACAGGAGGGATTAAAGCAAGGGTGTCACATGTCAAATCATTAGAGACTCAGTTGTGTGCGAATAACTTCCCAATTACTGTCCTGCCCCCCAAGGACGTCTCTAAGCTTACTTGTGCAGCCCCTTAACCACCTTGTAAACAAACTGGCGCAGCCTCTTACTAATACAACTGTGGTGCATTGATGGGTATTAGTATTTTTACGCACGCATAACTGCTTGGAAACCCATCAAATGTGTTTATGCTGGGGTGTAAAAATGCACTGAGGAATATTTACTATGTAAATAGTAACTATATTCATTTGCATATGTTTGTCATACTAAAGAATAAAGGTGCTACAAAGGGTTCTTTGAGCAAAGCCATGGAGGGACCATGTTTTGTTCCAATAAGGAAACATTTTTGTGAAAGAGAAGTATGTATGAAGAATCTTTTAAGGGTTTAAAGTCAGTGTAAAGTCAATGTAAAGGTCAATGTAAAGGTCAATGTAAAGGTTATTTACCAATTATAAGGCTCTTTACGCTCACAGCTCTTCTACAAAAATGGTTCTTCCATGGCATCGCTCAAAGAACCCTTAAAACACCCTCATTTTAAAATTTGGAGTCAAAACACGTTCAAACTGACGTCCAGGATTTGCACCTCTAAGCCTTTGGAGGTGTTCAGCCATCGGTTTAGCCATGTCTTCTCTTATGTCTGAAAAGCCAGGTTGTCCACACCATGGTTCATTGTTTGACGGCTGCCCATTGGTGTGGATCTCAGGGACAGCGTCATCCCCGTTTCTCCCAATCCACAGTGGGCACCCTCTGGAGAAGAAGGTTGGACTTTGGTCCTCAGGCTTTCCGGAAACTTGTAAGACAGAAACACCATCCCACTCACCACCACCAGGATGGATGCGAAAATGCCAACGGCAATCCCTGGCCCGATGTACTGCTCAACAGGGGCCGGTGGCATGTAGAAGGTGGACGGGAAGTTTATAGTCTGGTTGGTCACCACAGAGTTTAAATTCCAGAAAAGAGGTATGAACGAGCTCACTCCAGCAAGAATTAAAAGCCCCCCACCGATGGAAAAAGCCAGCATGATGGGTTTCTGCTTATCCAGGCCAAAGTAAATGTTCCTCAGGCCATAGATGGCGCTGGAATTACCGAAAAGGCCCAGAATGAGGGCCAGCAGCATCATCGGCTGAGCAGCTGCAATCTCGCTAGGCACGAAAGCGTCCGAAAGGTGGATCTTCTGGCAGTACATGATCTCGTACTCGGACATGACCAGGGTGTGGGTGTAGAAGCACGTCCTCCAGATGCCCACCCAGGCCAGGCCTGAGGTGATGACCGACAGGTCCGACACGACCCATATCCTCCACTGTACCAGCCCGATGGCCACCATGGTGAGAATCCAGCCAATCATGCCCACCCACAACCCCACAAACTGGGCATGGGCAGTGTGGACCAGGTATGGCATGGTACGCCGCCTCCTGCACTCACTCTCCGACTTCCATTAAGCCCCTTTGTTTGTACGTCCAGTTCTCAGATGAAGGACACGCTTCTATGGGCTCTGCATGACTGATGTGGGCGATTTTGCTCTGAATGGGTTGAGCTCACTTTCCAGGTTCTCGCTTACCCCTTGCTGTATCCAAGAAACCCGGCAAACAAACCACCGTTGTCCCTTGGAGAGATGGAGAAGGAGAGAGTGAGTGAGTGAGTGAGTGAGTGAGAGAGGTTGAATGGACTGATGCAGTGAACGTAAGCAAACACACAGGAAAACAACACATAAACAATAGATCATGCCAGGCAACAGCCAAGTGCCAAGCAACAGGAAACAATAAGGGAAGGTGGAGATCTTTCCCGAAGATCTAATACCACAATCATACACCTCATAACATACAGTGCATCCTCTGCAAGAGCCTTCAGTCAGTACATTTCCAGTCAAAAAGACCATCAGGCTCCAGACACGTCTAAGCAGTTTAGACATAAGGTCGCCATTGGGTCGCCGAGGCCATCATCAAACCTGATGCTGTGCTGTGCCTCACTAAAATCACAGCGGTAAAAAGTCTTATATTCTTCATAGCTGATTACAACTATAGCACGTGCCGCACAAATTCATTACAGGCACTACATTTCCCATAATGCTCCATGCTAATGCTTTCATAACCTTTTTTTTTTTTTTTTGTAAATATCTAAAAAAGAAAGTCAGTCACACAACAGACAAGGTAATGATAGCTCATAGCCGTGTGTTTTGATTACGGCCACTTATAACGAGAGCTGGGAAATATGACGATATTTTATCGTATCGTGATAAATGTTGTTATGGTGATGACAATATGCTTAGCTGGGTAAAACATTTCCCAGCAGGTGTCTAAAAATGTATATCTGGTACTTTAAGGCTGTTTTGACTGGAATTGAAATAAACATAGGATGCTCTCTGACTTTTACACAGCACTTTACCCATTAAGAGTTTTCCAGTACTTGTAGTACCTATGCATGTTTCACAGTAGTCTCTGAATATTAGCTAAATAATAAGCTTACACTCTTACATAGATAAACCCAAAATCAACAGGATTTACTTGTAGACCAAATCTGCTGTTAAATACACAATCACAACACAACCAGTCATCTCCAACTTATCACAAGCAATGGAACCGTTTAGCCCTCAGACTCATACAGGACTCCCCATTTTACCCAATACTACACAAAACTAAGAACCCCCAGCCCATCTGACAGGTTCTATTCCATCAATAGGTGAACCCTCTAGTCAGAAGGCCTACACAAGCAAACCATCGACAGCTTTCACAACTCTCTCTGCCTTACCGTGGTCTGGAAACAGCGTTTCGAGCGTGATGAGAGTCCTTAATGTTGCTGCTGGAGGCTACACAGAACCTCACTTCCTCCTCTAAGAGATTCAGGGTAAATAAAGCCACAGTTGTGTTTCTGTCAATGATTGACTGCGGACACTTGCCTCTCCCAGATGATGGTGTATGACGTCCTCAATAAAATCATCAGAGCACCTACGCTGCACAGGGACTCTGATAAGTCAGATGTTGTAGGATAGTTCACTACTGTCCAATAAAAGTCCTGGAATAGATACACTATTAGGCTGTAAAGCTTTAGTGTGGAAAAATACAGATTGCAGAGTGCATTGTTATGTTGGTGGAGGGAAGACTGCGTTGATCCGTATGCCAGTAATTATGACAGAATGTCTGGAGGTAAAAACGGATGGGTGTAATGGACCAGAATAACCCTTGGTAACTTTGGGAGATGGTCATGATTTAGTAGGCCGGTGCAGGCCTTATCAAGCTAGTAATTGGGTGCAGCTTACTGCTGTATTAAGCACTGGTTACTGCTTACTAACTGGCTAACTAACTTTTTTGATACTTTTATTTAATATATATATTCTTTATTACTAAAGAATTGGGTGTATGTTTATATTATTCTTATTCCAATGTTTTAGTAATGTGTATTATGATGGTACAAGTGGATCAGACACAGCAGTGCTGCTGGAGTTTTTAAACACCTCAGTGTCACTGCTGGTCCATCAAACGGAAATATCCAGCCAACAGCGTCCTGTGACCAGCATCCTGTGAGCCCTGATGAAGGACTAGATGAAGGACTAGATGACCAAGACAAAATGTGAAGCAACAGAACAGAGCCTCTGTCTCTACAGGGTGGACCAGCTAGGTAGGAGTGTCTAATAGAGTGGACAGTGAGTGTTTAAACCCTCCAGCAGCCCTGCTGTTTCTGATCCGCTACTCGTACCAGGGCAACACACACTAACACACCACCACAATGGCAGTATCACTGCAGTGCTGAGAATGACCCGACATCCAAATATTACATGCTCTGTGGTGGTCAGTCCTGTGGGGTCCTGAGCATTAAAGAACAGGGTAAAAGGAGTCTGACAAAGCATGAAGAAGCAGATAGACTACAGTCTGAAATTATACTAAATAAACTACTAATAAACTACTAAGTGCTCCTATATGGGAAGTGGAGCTCATCTAATGGATAATGAGTGTAAAAACAAGGAGGTGGTTTTAATGAAGTGGCCAATTGGTGTATACTTTTTCAAATAATTCATGGAAGTAGTTTCTTTTTTTTCAGATCAATGAATGTTTACCAATTTTTTTATCATCAAAATTAAACTTACAACTTAGAAGACACATGTTGGCCCACTGGTGGAGTTTTAGTATTAACCCCTTATGCCATCAATGTATTACTCAGTTATTAATCCTAATCGATCTAATCTATCGTGAACTTGTGAACTCATTTGGTATAGTATATTTCCCACAGGGTTCTATTTTGGGGCCTATGGAACTGATGTTAATGATGCTAGTAATGTAGCTTTGTGAGTGGGGTCTAATGAGGTAAATGGCTAGAGCTGGGTTGTAGATATAGCTTTCCTGCTTACCTTGGAACCAGTAAGTTTCTAAATATTTATGTTTCACATAAAACCACAAAAAGATTGAAAAAACATGTGGAATTCCTCTTTAACGACACACATTAGATATCCCCTCATTACACTGTCTTATCAAAGCTCTAGCTGGAAGTCTTACATCAATAAATGATGATGTGCAAACAATATAACTCCCAAAACAGTGCTCTAAAAATGCAAATACAAATAACATAGCCAACAGCAGCCAATTACTTACTGGTTTCTGGCCTGAATAGCCTTAATAAGGGCACCGTAATGTCCCCCTATCCTGCAGTTTTGATAAAAACATGGTTGGAAGAAGAAAAAGAAGACAAGCTGCATTTATTGGGTCCTTTTACCTCTTCACCACTTTAATGCCGTCGCTGTGGTAGAAGCACACTGCATGTTTCAGAACTTACAGTTTACTGCTCTTACTGTTCGTTGCTCTCATTCACATTAACATAGGGAGGACAGTGCCTGGGCGTCAGGAGCTCAAATAAAGCTCTTCTGAGATCCAGGGCATTGTAGTTGTGGTTAAACAGTGTCTTGGTCCCACCCCCTGGCCCTTAAAGCCTTGTAGGAAATTATCTTTATTCCAGGAAGCTTTGAAGAAATTCTGGGGAATCTGGACTCCAGCCAAAAGGGAACCAAATCACACTCTACTCAAAACAGTTCAATAACTTTACAGTCTTTGTGGAAGCCTTTAGGGATTTTCAGATCTGTAGCATTGTCTCAGCTCAAGACGGTCAAGGCTTAGGATTATATATTAGCTGCAAACAGTTCAACTGCTCCAACGTAACAGCGCAGAACCGTCTTCGTTTACAAACAGGATGATACACTTGCATAGTGCAGAAACACTATTATATTAGGAATGGACAGTTTACTAAAAGTGTGTTCAAATGAAGCCTAAACAGTACATTTAGGATTCTCGCTCTAAAAAAATAAATTAATTAACAGAGTACAAATGCACCACCTCTGGGTTTAGGAGTCTCTTGAGGAGAAAAGTGGTTGAAGTGAACAGCCTCCCGAGCAAAAAACAACAGAATTTTATTTACAGAGCCAGTCGGAGTCGATTATGCAGCTGGGAGGAATACTGAGAGGAACACTGAAAATGACCAGACCTGAGATGAGTTTTCGGATTGATGTGCGTGAGAACAAAGGTAATCCGATCACACTTCAGCATGTAGACGTTCATCAGCTATCCATCAGCATGCAGTATCTCAGGTTAGTCTTATAAGCCTCACGGTTTGTTAGAGAGCTCAAGCAACAACTCAGTTCTCTATCTATTTCTCATTCTGAGATTCTTCACACTGGCAAGTGAAATCGTCCTGAATTTTGTTGAAATATCTCATTTTAACTTGGGGCAGTGTTGGCTCAGTGGTTAGAGCGCCGGGCTATTGATAACAGGGTTGTGGGTTTGATTTCTGGGCAAGCTGCCTTTACCCTCTCTGGCTGCTGGAGTTGGCGGCCCACCGCTCTGGGTGTGTGTGTATTCACTGCCCCTAGCTCTCTTGTGTGTTTACTACCACTGATGGGTTAAATGCAAAGGACACATTTCACTGTACAGTGACAAATACCTTTACCTTTGATAGTGTTGTAAAACAAGCATTCTG
The DNA here is from genome assembly GCF_030463535.1 of Salminus brasiliensis. Taxonomy (NCBI): domain Eukaryota; kingdom Metazoa; phylum Chordata; class Actinopteri; order Characiformes; family Bryconidae; genus Salminus; species Salminus brasiliensis. The sequence goes on from NC_132894.1 coordinate 31,891,773, forward strand.
TCTTTAAAACAGCAAAAAGATAAAGGCCCTATTTTCACTCTCCCATGCCTCACACACACACTTACACACATACACACTCTTGCTCTTACTCAGTAAGCCTATCGTCCCTAGGTTTCCAGTTACTCAAATCAGGATTGATATTTCATGTTGAAATTTAGATATTAAGACTACTATTAAGATGGTTTCACTTGCCAATAAATATACCAGCATCATTTTTGCAGTGTTGTAAAATTATATATATATATATATATATTCTTATGCTTGTTTTAAGTCATTGTAGAGATGAGACAGATAATTTTGCATAATTTTAAGCAACATTTAGTTTCTCTAGATTAAACATCCAGAAATGAATCATCACATAAAAGCCTCCAAATGAGACATTTCAGACATACTGACTATATTTTGGATGAGTTCACTTGTCACTTTGTCATGCTGTTCTTCAGAGTATGACTCCTATGACTGCGCTGGCTATTGCTTTACTGAATACCTGCTCATTTTCCACTACTTGTGTAATCCAGGGAAAACCCAGGGTTTGTCCACATCCAGTAAACTTCCAAGGGGATTGTTTGCGAAGTGGCTGCTACACTTTCCATGCACAAAAAGTAGTTCGCTCCAACCACACATTTTTCGCTGAATCATGTGAAGGCCTCAAACAGCCCTTGCCTCTGCAGCGGGTCAAGATGCTCACAGCACATCATAGTACATTGGTGCTTAGAGGTCAAATTTGCATACTGCAGCCTTCTGCAGATCAGCACTGCAAGGGCAAATATAGCAAAATTGACCAACAAACGCTTCACATTGTGCAGCCCAGGTTCAGCAAGTGTTCCAGAGTTCAGTAGCGCAGTCTCTGTTCCAAAGGCAGGCTGTCCTTCAGACACTTGAGCTGTTCCTCTCCCAACTTAATCCTGTCCTCAAGCTTACGCTGCTCGATGATGAGGGCTGATTTCATCTTCACAAAGTGCTGGTAGTCCGCCAGGTGCTCTTCGCTCAGGTGGCTGGCCAGGATGTCGTAGACCAGGCGCTCCCTCCGGTCCAGGTTCTCCTTCAGCTCTTTGGCATCTTCATGTTGGCGAATCAGCAGCTTCCGTTTCTCCACGAGGGTGCGCTGCAAGTATGAGACAGGCAGTTGTTTAGAAGGAACAAGAACAGAGGAACAACTGGCCAACAGCAAGTAGACTTAGCCTCAGATGCTTCGCCCACATGTATATGGATACCTGATGTACACTAAGCCAAGACATGTTTGGTGTAGCAAGTAGTAATTAGCACTATGCTAACTAATTGCCTACATAATCCCTCACTTACCACATGGCTCACCTCATCACCCACTGTTATAGTCAATGGTATGACAGACAGTGTCAGATTGTACCTGACCAGATTGTACCTGAATTTTTAGAACATCCCATCCCAAAACCATTCAAAGGCATTATTATGGACTTGGTTCCCCTCTGCGGCTACAGCAGCCTACACTCTCCTGGAAAGCCCCTTCACAAGATTTTGGAGTGTGTCTGTCAGTCAAAAGAGAATCTGTGTGGTCAGGCACCGCTGTTGGATGAGAAGGCCTGGTTTGCAGTTTATCTCAAAGGTGTTCAATGGAGCTGAGCTCAGGGCTCTGTGCCGATCACTGGAGTCCTTCCATGCCAAACTGGGCAAACCATGTCATTATGGACTTTGCTTTGGGCACAGTTGGGAACAGTTATACAGGGACAAGAAAGGGCCTTGCCCAAACTGTTTCCACCAAGTTGGAAGCATATAATTGTGTAAAATGCCTGCTGTAGCTTTATCATCACCCTTCACAGGAACGAAGGGACTAGGTCCAAACTAGGGTACACGGTAATGTATGGTATGGGCTTTGGACACCAGACACATCTCATTTTACAGGCTACATCTGAGGTGAATAACTTTTCGCCATACCTTCTCGTCGGCTGAGGCGCCCTCCTCAAGGCTGTTGAGGGCGTTCTCCACACGCGCTAGCCTGCCTGACAAGGATAGCAATAGGCTGACCACTTTATCCAGGTCTCCGACGAACATGCGGAACTTGTCCAGCTCGTTAGGCTTGCACACAGCCTGCACCGTGGCCTCCACCTCCTCACCAAGGGCATTGTTGTCCTGCATGTCCTCCTGCAGACTCTCTCTGGCCTCACGCAACACCTGTAGTTTCTTGCTCAGGCTGTCGATCAGCTCTTGCTGCAAGGTGCGATTGGGACAACGCAGATGGGTTGCATTAGGGTTCATAGGTCAGATTAATACAGGGACATTAGAACAGCAGATATTTGGTAAATTAACTGAACAATATACATAAAAAATTAGGTCTACATGCCCCTGCGTACCTTTTTGCTGGACAGGTCAACGTCCAGTTCATCTTCAGAGTCCTGTTCTTTCATCTGTTCCTGCATGTCCTTCATCTTAATCAGCAGCTCGGCTTTGGGTGCTGATGTGCTGTAGTAGGAGGAACTAGTCACCAGGGAGACCGTGGCAGCCATGCTTTCGTCCATTCTTCTGCAAGCAATAAGAAGCCATATGACTGAGTCTATCTACAGTATATCCTTCATTACCATACAGTTTTCCACCAGCAGAGGACAGTGTTGGAAAAGCTTTCCTTGTGAATTCAGAAAAACAAAAGGCTTTCTTCAAATGTGGATCTAGGTGCTGACCCATTTAGGCCCACTGGCCAAGAAATACTTGGCTGCCACCGTTATTACTTCAAGTAAAATCTACTAAAGTGTTACATGGCTTTTTACATACTTTCTCACATGAAAAAATGCAATTACTACTGAGCTTTAAAGACTAAAGGACTAAATGCATCTCCAAATGGATCTCCAAGAGAACATTTGTACTTTCCAGCCACCCCGGGACCACTGTTTCTGCCCCTAACCCAGCTAACTAAGTATGGTCACCCCAATTACCCATCCCACTCATTAGTACTCTCTCGTATAATATGTAATGCTCCCGACACTGGAAGGTTGAGGACTGACGCATACCTCTTCTGACACGTGCACAACCAGCCACGCCTCTTTTGAAACATCACCGGGCAACTAACGCACTGGGAGGAAAGCAGACATCCATTCAGGCCAGCATCACACTAAAGTGACGGGGGAAAAAAGCAAGAGAGCCATCTACCCACCCAGACAGAGCGAGGCCAATTGTGCTCCCTCAGACTCTGGCTGCTGATGACAGGAAACATTCCTGACTTGTGTAAATCTATGATCATCCTTATCAGATCTGCACTGAGCTCCAATGAGCCAATGAGTGCCTTCAAACAAACCCTTATTATATGGGGACAGAAAAGCTACCAGCTGTGGCCAATCATGATCACTGGCAGTGGGATCACTGCAACTGACTGTAAGTGGGTGTGTGTATGTTTATGACTCTGAATGTTATGAGAGAATGTTATGCTCACCTCTCCTGTGTAGTTTTGGGAGATGTCTGCTTTGGCCCACACTTTTTCCTTTGCTGTGCCCCCTCTAGAATCTGCTCCCCCTGCGGGTAAATGCCTTCCATCAGGTCCATGGTGGTCTTCATTTTACTCTGATCCAATATGTCCACCAGACTCTTATCCTTTCCCATGATGTCTCTGGCTAGCTCCTCTCTCTTCTCATCCTCCTCAGAGTGCCCAGAGGAAACGGGCCTTAGCCGCGCTGACTCTGTGTCCCCCGACGTGGCGCCAACAACAGACTGTACCTCTGAAGCACTGGACTCAGTGTCTCTATGTGGCCCCTGGTAAATGGAGTCATGGGACAGGGAGTTGGTCTGCTCTGGGGAGCATGGTCGGCATAGCTGGTGGTTAGCCGTCCCCTCTGGGCCTCTGGGCACCTCCCTTTGTGCCAGAAAAGGCCTGATTTCTGTCTCAGAGTTACTTTCAAGGGCGACCAGTGTAGGGACATTCTTCACAATGCTGCTCGGCTGTGAAGTATTCTCCATCGTGTTACTGTGTCGGGAGACAGGTCCACGGTTAGTGAAACCAGCATCACTTAATATATATATACACACACGACACATTATGCTTAAATGCTTCTTTGCCTGGTCAAATGGTTATTTTCTGTAGTGGAAAACCTCTTATATAGGGTTCAGCAAAAAAGCTTTTACAAATTGGTTCTATCTAGCACTGAAAAGGGGTCAACCAGTGTTGTGAGTCAAAGAACCCCTAGGATTACATAGAACCATTCTTCAACATGTAGTTAATCAGCCAAGACATGTTTGCTGTCCCAGGTTTGCTTCTTTCGTTTTGCACTTTAGTCACATACGCTTATAGAGATTCAAAATGGGCAGAATTTAATGACGGGTCCATAAATATTCAAATTTTTGTAATTTTGCCACTGTACACCACCTCAGTGGATGTACCTACAGTACTCAACTGAAATGAAGCAATTTAGATCATTAAGGATGTATAGACTTTCAGCTTTAACCTTTCAAACCCAAGGTTTATTATATATATAAAGTTGGGCATTTTGTGTGGAGTCCCACAGAGTTTTATTTTAGGGTCTTTGAAACTGATGTTAATTATGAGAGTATTACAATTATGAGAGTGAAGAACCGAAGCGAGGGTCTATGTACAGGATTGAAGGAGTTAATTCAAAGGGTTTAACAAAAATATTGCATTAATCTTTTAGGAACTACAGCCATTTTTCCATGAATCCTCCATTTTCACAGGCTTTTCCTTGGGTTGCTTGGTGGTGTGAATGCTGATTATTCATTTGTTTTGCAGCATTTGACTGAATCAGCAGTGAGTGCAGCTCTATACATTCCAGAATCCATCCTGCTACTTCTATCAGCATTCACACCACCAATAAACACCAGTGACTCAATTCCATTGGCAGCCATGTACTAATAGTGCCTCCACCATGTTTGACAGATGTACGCTTTAAATCATGTATCCTTATTTCTCTTCTCCGTTTTCTTCCTTTCCCATCATCCACCCCTTGAACTAAAGCCTCAGATCATGCTAGCTTTATTTCAAATACATTGAGGTGGAACGTAAGAAGCTTTGAACTTTGGCCACCAAAGCATGTCTCGACTGCTCGACTATATGTGGTTTAAAGTAAATTTGATTTTACTGATTAGTTACCCAAGAAGATCTTCGTGCTGCATGCAGGCCGGATTCTCATCAGTCAGCTTCTGGAGTGAAAACTCTGAGGGCACCGAGGCCACCTCAGCAATCCAACGTGCTGGGGAAGCGGAATAAGGAGCGGCTGGAGGAGCCGCAGTAGAGAATGGGTTGTCATTTTCCGGCCTCCACTCAGGCCCTGGTACTGCAGCAGGATGTGGGTCTATCTCCAGGGAGTGACCCAAGCTTGGGAGGGCTTCCAGGGAGTTTGACGGGCATGTGGTTTTCGGGTGAACAGATACATCCTCTCTGGGATGTGCAGGCTTTTGTGGCGCCGTGTTGTTGGGAGGAAGCAGTTGCTCAAGCACAGGGTCTTGCAGATGGAGGTGATGAGGGTATGGAGGTAGCGGGATGGACGCTTTGGTGGTGTGGGTGGAGTGGAGAGGCGCGGATATGTCTTTGTATTCAGGATCGCTTCCTGAGCTTAAATCCAGAGGCTCGGAAATGTTGAGCTGCCGATGTCCGTGTTCAGGCGTCCTAAGAAACACAAAAAGCATATACAATTATATAAATGCAGGGATTGCTTAGATAAACCAGGTGCTGGATGGATGTTGATGGAACATCAGTGACAGTAGCTTCTTGTGGTCTACCAGATTCTTCTCTCCATGACAGAGACGGAACAGAGTGGCTTTACACTGCAGTCTGGGTGGAGCTGAAAACTCCCTATCTCTGGTAATCTGAGCAGCTTTAAGTGGCTAAACTGACACGCTCATCACCAGTCATATTTCCAGCCTGCTATTGTCTGGACTTGTGTAAATGGGAGTCTGTGTTGCCATGCCAGCAATACTGAACACATGCTCAGATATCAATCACTTTTAATGGGTCTGGACAAAGACAGGGTAGTCAGTTTAACCCAGAAAGAGGAAGACTACCATACATGGTAAAATGTAGAAGATAATGCAAACGTTAGGGTGCTTCCTGTACTACAGTATGAATCTGGTTTTAAAAGATGATCAGGTGTCAAGGCCCTTGGGCAGATGTACACCCAGAGAACTATGTATTGTGGCTGTGAGGAGGCGGGAGGAACAATGGTCCAGCCCTCATAGTAGCCTTGGCCCCTCCCTAACAGCACACACCTGGAGACTTTCAAAGGTGCTGTCTTTCCTTGCGGTTCACTAGCTCTCCGCTCTCCGTGCTGGGAAACAGTTCGGTGTTCATACTTAGCCCTGGCTCTGTACAGCCAATCAGCAACAAGGGGCGTTCATGCTCATGCACATGGCAGGGGAGACTGTGTATCTGGCACTTGCCAGCTATGCGTTAAACTATCGTGTTGTCAAGGAAAAGATCAACGAACAAAATCTGAACAGAAATTTCCGAGATGAGATGAAGGCGAAGACACGCGTAAACACCGGTGAGGTCTGTGACGAAAACCTTGGAACGACACAATAACAGTCTGAAACTGCTGATCCCTGTTCTGGTGCTAAGTTTATCTTCATGAGGTTCGCTGACCTAGATGGCTGGAAATGCAAGGAATGTTACAGTGTACAGTGTATTCAGCGCCAGTGACTGGCTAAGCAGGAGCTGAGGGAAAGTGAAAAGAGTCTAACCTGGCAATTTGAAGCTCCTGCTGGTCCAGTTTGCTTTCTGGATGAAGCTCCACTACGCACTTCTCAGCTGGCAGATTGACCTGTAACACAATCAGACGATTTCAGTATCACCATAATTATTAGTGAGCAGGGTGGCTCACCTTTCTTAAACCACTTCAGAAAAGTGAGGAAATTGACCAGTCAGGAGGCTGTAGTTCTCCAAGAGTGGAGAAAAATGATCTTATTTATGTAATATAATTTTTTTTTTCATCCCGATGTATAAAAAAGTCAACTTACTCCACCATAGAAGTCTGCTGAAGGTGATGATCTGGACCGTTCATGGATACACACTGAGCTGTTGCGTTCCTCAGTCCCTGAATCCAAGATGTTCTCTGCGGAGCGATACCTGCTGGATGTTCTACCTTCCGTCAGCTTCTTTTGCAAGTTCCAGGTTGCTTCATACTCCGCAAACGTGCCCAACCGCTGTTGCTCCTCAGCTGCTGTGGCACTTTTATTTGCCCCCGGTTGCTGTTTGGAGGGGAACTTTTGATCATTTTCACCTCCTGAGAAGGCGACCTGATTTTTCCCGCCGCCACTGATCTCCTCACTGGGGCTAAGATGGGACTTCTTCGGGATAGGTTTGGAGAAGGCCGGTCTGGAAGCTCCTTCAAAGAACTTGCATCTATCTACAAATGAACCAACAGATGCTTGGTGTGGGCTTTTTTCCTCCACTCCTACTTCATTGATCTTGTCAGGTTCTGAGAAAGAATGCACTCTCTTGTCCATGGGAAAACGCTTCCGGCTGCCGATACGGGAAACCTGTCCGTATGCGGAATCTGCTTTTACAGATGGCAGGCCAGAAATGGCTTCAGGCAGTTCCAGATCTCTCCTTTTGAACGACGTAGCTTGCAGGACCCTGGCTTGGGCCTCCTTCAAGTGGTCCTTGTATGTGTTTGAAAATGAGCCATCCGATGAGGATGTAGACGTTTCTGTGGACTTCCAGACCCCAGCATCCTCATCGGTTTCGCCAGGGCAACTCAAGGCAGCAGCACTCCGGCTCTTTTGAAGCTGAGCTCTCTTCTCTTGGATCTCATTACGCAGGGTGGTGGCATACCGGTCACTTCGCCTTCCCAGCTTGCCACTTGAAGGATCTGGTGCTTCTTGCAAGGCGCCTCCATTAGTTGCCACCATGGTACTGTTAGCTAGAATCTTACTCTCCTGAGCTAAAGAGTGCAACAGTGGCGTCTTCTGTGGGCAGATCTTGTGTTCATTCTTGGTTATCCATGGGTCCTTCGGGGCATTTCGCTGTGCTGTGGTGGCACAGCTTCTCTGATCTGCCTGGTGGTTCAGTACATGCTTGTTCTGCAGGTTCTCAGCAATTCCTACATCTTTCTTCCATGGATTTTCCCTCTCTTTCTCCCCAGAGCCGGACTTCACCATCATGGGACCAACTCCTGGAGAGGTAGCTTCCAATGCAGGAGGACTGACAATCTGTTTGCAGAACTCATTACTCGAGTTTTTGTGTTCAGATGCTGCCTGGTAAAGCGGCGGGTACTTAGCTTTTATGGCCTTTTGAGAATTCCAATCGCTAACAGCCTGGGTAGTCTCAGATTCTGGCTGCCATCCATCCTCCACCATTCCTTCTGATACCTCCTGTGTAGGCTGCTGGGCAGTGATGCAATAGTAGCGGAAATGTGCCATTCCTTCAGGGCTGTTGTCCGGAGCTGCGGTAGACGCAGACAGAGATGCTGTGGAGCTTCTGGTTTGGTTCTGGGCTCCGGCATTAGTGGGCAGGTGCTGCAGACTGCGATAATAGGTGCCAACGGTCTGTGTCTTGGGTGCAGAAGTGTTGCCAGGATGTAGATAGAAGGGACTCTCATCACTGCGCTGTCGCTGATGTTGAGGCTGACAGGCAAAAGGGTTTTGGCCTTGCCTCACATCAGTGCTCGACAAAGAGAAGAGCTTGCTTGGATTAAGCTGATTAGGGTTGTAGTCCTCCGGAGAAAGGTACGCGTGAAGGAAATCTTTCTTAGAGGGCGGGTTGTAGCTGCGCCGTGAATCGGGTCCTCGTTCGCTGACGTGGTGATTGTCAAACTGCCTGTCTGCACCCTTGCTGTGGGATTTCTGATGGGAATACGCAGGAGGTCCATGTGGGTATGGGATGACTAGTCCCTTTTCATGAATTTTAGTTGCAGCAAAACTGTCACTCCGTAAAGGTGGAGGAGGTGGGGGTGGAGAGTGGGCAGCTGAAGACTTCTCCGGAACGTGCCACACGGGGTTAAGATTCAACCTTCCTGAGGAGGAGAACCTGGAGCTCGTCTGGTCCTCTATCCTAGGGCTGACCCGACCACCGTTACTGACCGGGATCTGCAGGTACCTGTGCCTTTCGCTAGGACTGCCCCGATAAAACATGCAGTCTGTTGGGGTGCTACTGCTCCTTGACGAATTCTGGTCAGGCGTGCTATATGACGAGTCGTGTTTACACAGGCCCTTCACAGCCAATGACTGGTCTGCAGCAATCTGCGTCTTGTTAGAGGAGCGCTCTAGACCTTCCATATTTCCCACTGAGCTAAATTTGCAGGACACCTGTCGCAGATTTGTCTGGCCCCAACAATTGGTGAAGTCATTTGAGGGTGAACTGGAGACAGAGATAGAAATTTTGGTAATAAACATTTTATATTCAAGGTGCGCAATATGGACAAAAGTATTGGGACACCTACACATTACACCTACAGGAGCTTTTATGACATCCTATTCTAAATCCACAGGCATTAATATGAAGATGGTCCTACTTTGCAGCTCTGGAGCCTTTTGGAGAGCGTTGGCCACTTTTATGCCCCACTCTGCAACTTTATGTGGTATTCCACTTCTCGGCTGAGTTGCTATGGGAAGCAATTTCACCAGCTGACTAGTTGTTGCAGGGGTGGCTCCTATTACAGAACCATGTTGGAATTCAGGGAGCTCTTTAGAGACCCACCCATTCTTTCATTAACGAGTGTAAAGGCAGGCTGATTGACTAGGGGCTTGATTTTATACACCTATAGCAATAGGACTGAATGATATGCCTGAATTCAGGGATTAAGAGGTGCGTCCCAATACTTTTGTCCATATAGTGTATGTCAGTCAACATGGGTCACAATGATCGACAAGGTGCATGACCTCACCCTGGATCATACTTTGTCTGCCAGATAGGTTCGAGTGCAGCAGCGGGGTCCGACTCGCGCCCCTCCGGGGGATTCTCAGACACTTTGGAAGAGTGCCAAGAGTGGGGTCTGCAAAAAGGTTCATTCCTCCTAAAAGGGTCAACAAAACAGAGAACATCGGTTCGAAGACACAACCCAACACTATGAAGCATGCCAGTAGGGTGCGAAGACAGTGGCTGACCCTGACCCTGATGATCAGTCTCCGAATGCATATCTGATGTCTGCAATGTCTACAGATTTGAGCCTCTAAAATCACATGACCCAGGCCAATTACTGACCAAACCCCTCTTGATTTGCAGCATACGTACCCTTTAAACCGATTCTTCCTGAGAAGCATGCAAGACAAAGAAGGAGATTAAACCCCACATTAGACAGAATCAACCAATCTCAACACAGTAATGCCACTTCACAGAAAACCGAGCAGGCTGCCCGATCGCTGTTAGAAACACCAACCACCACGTGAATTACGAGCACTCTGATGGGAACCAAAGACAATGACAGCATGACAGCAATCAGATATAAGGATAAGCAATTCCTTGTCTGCAGGTGAACAGCACGGCTAGGCACAGCTAAGACACCAAGAGATGCTGTATTGTATAGCAGGGGAGGAAACAGTAAACAGTATTCAACACAGAATCATGGGAATGGGGATTGCTGGAAGGAGAACCGGGGGGGTGGGGGTGGGGTGGGGTGGTGGTCTCAACTGTTACTGTTACAATACCTCATAGAACTTCGCAAAATCTTCGTTAGAAAGCTCCTGGCCACGTGAATGTCACTCTCTGCGGGCATTGTTTGTGTTACAATATCCACCATTTTCATCTTCCTGTATAGCAAGGAGGAGGAGGACATGCTCAGTCAGGTGTACTTTTCAACTTCTCAACACGTTTGGCCTAGTGATAAATGATTCCCTGTCTCAGAGATGTCTGGCCTGGTCCAACAACCCAATGTAAAAAGAACGGTCACTATTATTATGAAGGTCAGAGCACACCGACCATGTGCCGATGGACATGTACGTGATGGATAGTTCACGCTTTCCTAGTTACCTTAGCAATGCTAAGCTAAGACATCGATATTGCTCAATAAAGCTGGTGGTGCTGCTCCAGAATCCGTTTGAGGAAGATAAACCAGGTTTGTCCTCATGTTCCTGTTTTCTTAAGCGATCCAGAGCACTTTTAATATCCACTGGAGGAGCTCTGATACGGGCGCTCGGAGACTAGCTAAATATGGCGTGCAGCATCTTCTGATGTCAGGCGACTGCCTGGAAAAATACAGACGGGCCTTGAAGCTTAGCAGACAGTATGTATTCAGTCTGAGAAAACCACAGTCATGACCGATCCGGATGGGAATAAACTCAAAAAGGAGCTTTTGTGAAAAAGGGAATTACCCAGGATCCCATGTAAATGTAATCCAACCTGAATGTGGCTTAAAATATACAGGTCTTCATCATCCCCCACTTTTGCCGGGTGTTGTTTGACCACTGTGTCACGGACAGTTATTCTTCAGACCATTCTTAAAAACTGCCGATGTTGTAATGTTGCCCTTTGTCTTAGACTATGTGGTCTGTGTGCTCTGGCCTTTTAAGACTACAGTGCTGACACATACAGTGTAGATGCAAAACAACGTCTCCAGGCTAAACCGGTAGGCTAACTGAGTCACACATGAGACACATGAGGTTGACACTTCTGTGACCTTCTTTCTATAAAAAAAAAAAAAAACTCCTGAAAACACAACCTAGAGCAGTGAGAGATAGCAAGTGTAAATGACGGCTTTCACAAAGATGGACTGTTGTTTTTTTTATAATCTCTTACCGTAGCATTTAGACCCACTCAGACGTGCTGTACTGAGCATACAGTGCCTTGAGATCTACAAGGGTCAAGCCACCATATGGCTACAGTGCTACAGAAGAGACTGCATGTCTTTAATGGGAGATTAGCCCTTTAAATCTGCACTAACGTGAGTGTCTCGTTCTTTCCAAGCTGCTGCCAGTCTAGAAAATTCCTTTCCATTAATTTCTAAAATTTCCAGCTCCATTACTATTCTATTACATAACAGTGCAAGGGTTATGCAGTGCTTCCGTTGTCAGTCAAATGATCCAGGCTTGTCCTAACCTACTCTAACTCATGTTACCTTGAGTTACAGTAAACATGGAAGGGATGTGTATTCTACATGTATCACCTCACTTCTGCAGGCCCAGCCAACTCATTCAAAGGGTGTGAAAGACGTCACTTAACAGCAGTCCAGCTGGTGGAGTAAGTAGGTGAGCTAATTTTGGTTTAAGGGCCACTATACGAATGCAAATGAAAGGAAAACTGCTTATACAGATCCTTCTTAGGGCTTCTCAGACACTTTTCAGGTAGGAAAGCACATTTGTCAAAAGAAGTAAAATAAAGCTGAAGACTAAGCTTATAGGTTTTGTCCAAAATGTTATATTTTGTTTTATATCCTGGCCTAAATCCAGTCATTATACATCCATATAATTTCTTTTTTTAATTCTGCACAATTATTTACCAATAAAACAAGTAAGTTTTTAACAGGCCCAATCATATATTTTATATATATTTATAAATCTAATATATTTATATTTATATAATTTATATTTATAAATAACAGTCTGATATAAGTTATACACTCTTACAAATCCCATAGAAGAAACACATATATAAAATATATATGTATATATAATATATTTATTATGTCTCTGTACACACACAATTATATATATATATATATATATATATATATGTGTGTGTGTGTGTGTGTGTGTACAGACAGAGAGAGAGAGAGAGAGAGAGAGTGTGTATATGAGTAAAAACTAAATATAGGGGGTAAAAAAAACTATATATATATATATATAAACTATGTATTACCAACAGATATCCACCGTAGATAGGATGTTGTGGCTGGAGGGGCCAGTTTTAAGTAGGTCTAAATTTTAGGACTGTGGCAGTGTGTGTGTATGTGTGGAAATACCTCTTAACCCATGCAGCAACCTACAATTTAGGCCTACTTAAACCCCCTACAACCACAAAATCCTCACTCTGGCGGATACCCTTGTGTCCCCGGTGTCCTCTTTACTAAAAAAAAAAAAGGTCACCCTAAATGTTTTAAAGTCCAAACCTTTGACTAGCACTGACACACTCAAATGAACAAGTGAATACAAGTATAACTGACCGAGCTGCTGTAAGTTTTGCAGCGTGGAGGATGAGCCTAAACGTACCACAGTATTTGGTGAATCTCAGACATGAAGCAATGCCAACTGTCACCACAACCTACTCAACATCCCCAGCAGTTTTCAAGACGGCAGGTATAGCCATACACAGGACCAACATTAACCATTCAGTGACTTTCAGACACCCCCAACCACTCACCTGTTTCCTGCAGTAAAAGTAGAAACAGGCCCATGCTTAGATTCCTTTTCAAATGGGACCTGCTGTAGTTCCCGTAAATGAAGCACTAGCTGAAGATGACTTTCCCAGCCAGAGCACCTCTCACGCTTTGAAAGAACTGCATCAACACAATGGAGCCTCCTGGAGCCTGGAATCTTAAAGACATTACCGCCAGGGCCTCCCCACACTAGGGACAATACCTCAAGACAACTGAACAACCCATTGACCAATGGAGACCATCGACCCCCGCCTCCTACCCTCAGCCTCCTCCTACGCTTACACACACATGCATGCACACAGTCACGCAAAAAAAAAACAACAAAGCTCCACCTAGGACACACCCCCTTCACCCCCACCTCCCCCATACCAGGGGCAAACTCTCTGAGTGGGTGTCTGACAGTATGTGTGTGTGTGTCCTAGTCAAAAGGAGATTTCCTTGGGGGATTATGGAGATTTAGCTCGAGCAACAAGGAGGCAATGTAATGTCCAGTCATAACAAGTGGCATAATTTGCTTCTCTGATTGGCTGATGGCTCAGAAACAGTGTTGGGTCCAGAGAGGTAGGCTTCCATTGTGCTGCAAGTGACTAAAGATTCAACTATTAGCGGGGGCGTCTGGGTGGGTTCTGAGTAAAGACTGAGTGAAGGGCTTAGTAAATGTCCGGTATGAGTCATATAAGGATTACACTCTCTCTCACGGTGCACTATAATCCCATGTTTATGTGACCTAATTGTGAGACCTCAGCAAGAATTAGAATTTTCCATATTTAATATTTACCTGGACTTTACCTGGACACAGGTAAAACATCCCTTCGAGGGGGGGGGGCCTTTCAGAATACCACAGCAATTTCCTTAAGTTCCCTATAAGGACATTATTGTATGAGAAACATTATGACACACAGTATATTGTAATTATGAGATATACTACACAGGACAAAAGTATTGGGACACCTGCTTATTTACTGTATCTTCCTAAATCAAGGGTATTAAAAAAAAGGTCAAGATGTTGGATGATGATCATCACCCGACTTTACCTCCCCACCCAACTCATCCCAAAAGTATTGAATGGAGTACCACCATCATTCCAGAGAACGCAGTTCTTTCACTGCTCCATAGCTTAATGTTGGAGGGCTTTATACCTATATAGCCCACGCCTAGCATTAGGCAGCATGGTGCCTATAGGTTCATGTTAATCTGCTCCAGAGAGTCCTATTCTATTGGCCGTACTTCTCTACAGGGACTAGATAAGCTGTGTCAGCATTGGATGCATGTTAATTAGTTTAAAATTCATTAGAGGACGTGTCCACAAAATTTAGACATCACTGCGACATAATACATTACATGTCCAAATATTTGTGGACACCCCTTCTGTACTTCTGTATCTTGAACGGAGCGGTTCTGTAAACTTCGCGGCAGCTGCTGCACATGAAAGCGGTTGTGGGCGGAGCAAATTCTTCATTAACTGAGTCACCGCTTGTTCGTTCGGTAGCCCCAGCCGCCTGCATGCGGCGCAGAGGCCAGCCGTGAGCCCGGCTAAATAACTGAATGGAGTCAGACGGACGGGACACAAAAGGAAGTGCCACCATAATCACAAACAGGCTTACTGATAACAGGGCACCCCAAACCCTGCCAGAACCCACTGCACACCACCCACACACCCACACACCCACACCTTTCTACACTATTCTCATAACAGGCCCGATGTTAACCTACATCTGTCAGCTTCAGAGCACATTCTAGTGCATTTAACTGCAGCAATGTTCAGAACTGTATTTCCACATTCAGGGCTAGAGGAGAAACTTCCAAATGCCCCTCATCACTAAACACCCATCAGTTAAATGGGTGGGCTTGGTCAGAAGAAGGGTGCCAGCTTGCCAGTTTGCCAGTACATCATTGGCTAGCATCACAGTAAAAAAAGTGCACATAAGTCCGGGTAATGTACAGGTGAGCCCATGTAATGGCAGAGCGGGTAATTTTCTGGACAATTCACAGTGGGCGTATTGATATCATTATTATGGACGAATCGGTAGCCTTGTTCATCTTCAATATGCTATGAACAAAACACTGCGATTTCCGCATTGCACCGTTTGCCTCCTGCACGCGCTACAAAGGCAAGCGGTTTAAGTGATGGGGGAGAGGGAGAGCCCTGCTCTCCACCCAGACAGCCTGAGGCCAGTTACACTCTTCAGGACTCCTGGCTACAGATGGCTGTGGCATCATCAAGGACTGAACGGGCAAACTCCTGGCGACAGGGCCAGCGCTCAAGTATCATCAACACAAAAAATTCAGTACTACTAGAAACCTGACCAGTCAGTAATTATACAGTAATTATATCACCATCAAAGAACAAAGCAAGTGACATGTGGTCACTGTCACAGCTGATTTTGTAGAGGATAATCAGCAGTTTACATTATCATTCAATCTCATCATATATAAAAACAAAACAAAACATGGGCTCCCTGAGTGGCGCAGCTGTCTAAGCTGCCTAACAACTGGCCCCAATCTTTCCGTTTGGGTAGAAAGGCCTTCTTCTTTGCTCATAATATAGTGTTATGCTAGTTAGTGTAGAACAGAATTGGCAGTTAGTGTTCTCCTCCAAGTGTGTTTATCCGTCCCTGTAGAAAACATGACACCATAAAAAGCTGAGTTCTGGATCTCTCAGCTTGTCCAGAAATGCATGACATGCAAAACATAGGGGGAGCCTAGGAGCCAGAAATACCAATTCCCACATAATGCTGCTTTAACGTCTCCAACCTAACACCTCACCTTAACAACGACACACGCCAGTATTCAGAGAGTCACATTTTCCACCAATAACCAGAGTGTAACGCAGAACAGTGCAGGGCTTTCCTCGCTGAGCAGCAGTAATGCCGCACTACAGCCCTGTCTAAATCTGGCAGCTTCTCAAATCCTGTAGCCGTGGATTTCCACTACTACTCATCTCCTCGTCTCGTGATGCAACAGGTGCCAAGGCAGCTAAGGACAGCCAAAGCGGGGACCCAAAGCAGCAAAACAGACTCATCCACTGCTATATGCTGGAAAATCGAAGGCCGAAACTCAAGAGTGCCGAGTTCATTTTCAGAGAAGTGCGCTGTAATTGATGTCCAGTAAAACGGAATGGCCTGAAGCTTGTCATTTCCACCCTGTCTGTACAGTACACTGCTACTGCAACTCCACAACTCCACACTATGATTACAGGCTTTTTACTGTATAACCTCCAAGAACTGATTTACAGGCAATACAACATACAGAACACAGAACTACACTGACAGAAAGCCAGTAAACCTATAATCTTAACCTACAAATCTAGTAAATAAGCCGTAAGTAAGGTTACCACTGCTTCATGGGAGCAAGAACATCCGTTTGAGGAAATACCTGGTCAGGTGAATGAAGTGGAGGTATATTCCTCTCCAGGGAACGATGCCATAATGTACACAGTCAAGCACTGAAGAGAGTTTAGTCCCCACCAAAACAATGAGCTCACACACCACAGCCAATCCCGTGAGCCGAATGAGCTCACCTAGGCAATGGCACCATCCATTTCTCTAACAGCACGGGGGGGAGGAAGGGGTTCACTAAGGGACGGTAAAGTGACCACTTATAGTCCTGTAGCTTCAAGACTCCAAAAAGTAGCCTTCACTTTCCCTCCCTTTAACAAAACTTCAGTCAAAGCCAATGCACAAGGTTACGCAACGGCTTGACTTCAGAGTGGTCTTCCTTGTCCAATGCCCTACGGTTGGACTAGCTTGTCCTGCCGCTCGTAATTGGATTCTGAGCTAAGGCCAGAGAAGCCAGTCAGCAGCCTATGTAGAGCGTTAATAAGTGCAGTAAGGTGAAAAAAAAACAACTCATAAGTTAGGATCAGTTCAATATATACACATTATATAGACAAAAGTATTGGGACACCTGCCTATTTATTGTTTCTTCCGAAATCAAAGGTATTAAAAGAGTAATTGTCTCTGCTGTCCAGGGAAGAAGGCTTTCTACTAGATTTTGGAGGAGCACTGCTGTGAGAATTTGATTGCATTCAGTGACAAAAGCGTTAGTGTGGTCAGGATGTTGGATGACCACCATTCCACCTCATCCTTAACTCCCCAACTCATCCCAAAAGTATTGGATGGAGCACCATCCCTCATTCCAGAGAACATGGTTCTTTCACTGCTCCACAGCTCAATACTGGGGGGCTTAATACTCCTCTAGACCATGCCTGACATTAGGCAGCATGGTGGCAATAGGTTCATGTTTATCTGCACCAGAGAGTCCTATTCTATTGGCCGTATTTCTCTACAGGAACTAGACAAGCTGTGTGTGATGTGTGTGTGTGTGCATTTGAACATCTGTGTCAGCAATGGGTGTAGCTGAATGCCTGCATTAAAAGGGCTGTCCACATACATTTGGACATATAGTGTATCTACACTAGCCATTAGCCACAACATTAACACCACCTGCCTAGTACTGTGAAGGCATATGCAGCCAGGCCCATCAAGACATGGACTCTACAAGACCTGTCTGTGTCCTGTGGTATCCAGTTCAGCAACACTTCCACTGGGACAATGAATATGACAAGACCCTGCACCTAACAGTTAGGGTTACCCATGACCTTCCCATCACAGTGTTTTGCTGAACTAAGCCCACAACACCTCCAGAAGCCTCCCAGCATCTCAAGTTTGGCATCCCAGACCCACTTCACAGGGAAACCACAACTATAGTGCAGAGCACTGGTGTTACCACTAGATGGCCCAACTGACCCAGTAGGGTAGGGTGCTTAGTACATTATAGTGCTTGCCAGCAGCTTACCAGGACCCTTGCTAGCGATGGATAATGACCCACAGCACACAGCAAGACACAGCAAAAGCAACCCAAGAGCTTCAGAAGGAAGAAAAATACAATTTTTTAAATATTTAAAATGTCAGAGTCAGTTATCTAACCTCAACCCAACCAAGGTTGCAAAAGACAAGACTGAAGGCATACAGACCCACAAATGAGCAGCAACTGCAGGCGGCTGCAGTAAAGACCTGGCAAAGCGTCTCAAGGGAGAAAAAATCTACGGGTCTATGGGTTCCAGACTCCAGACTTTATTGACTGCAAAGGATTTCCATCCAAGCATTAAAAAAACCCTAAACTTAAAGCATTAAGTTAATTTGTCCAATTACTTTTGAGCCTGTGTTCCTCGTACCTCCAAAACAGCAACTTTACAGGAGAAGTAAAAAACCTTTCTAACTTTCAATGGAAGTCAATGTAAAAAGACTGTACTCCAAGACATTTTGGAGCATTTCTATTGGTCCATTAATCAGTAGATTTGGATAAAACATACAAAAAACCTGACAGATGTACACTATGTAAAAAAGTAAGAAATGTTTGGTGGGACAGCTACGATATATCATATTCTTAAATCCTTAAAGCTGAAAATCTGCACTTGATTGATTCACATCTTGATTTCTAATTTCATATCCACTGGTGGTTAAGGTGGTGCACAGGGGAAAAATGACAAAAACCTCACTGTCCAAATACTTTTAGACCTGACTGTACATCATAAAAAAAACAATAATCTTCTCTTTCCTAATGCTGGGGTTCCCGTGTTGTCCTGACAACGGCCTAAGGTGTAACAAAGTCTCTGGAGAAAGCTGCCCACCAGCTGTCCTCAGTCTGACGCTGGCTCTTCAAGGCCCCGAAGCCGCGGCGTCGGAATCCAGACAAAGCCTGACGAGACAAGGCCATGGTGCTGCTGGACAATGGCAGCCCCTCAAGCCTCTTTTGTGTGACGGCGTGCACTTGGACACAATAATGAGCCCCTTTTTGTTCCCCTTTAGCTAAATAATAGTGTCATCCGCTAGCTCGCAGCACTGACTAGACCTTTTTCTTTGCTAGTGATATGCTTATGTAAAACCAGGACATGCAGCTCCTAAGACTTCCAGACTGTACATCAAATAAACCTGGGCCATTCCTGTTGCTCCACTTTGGGTGTAGTCTGGTTCCCCTGGACTGGACCAAGCAGGATTATGTAGATTATGTGAAGCTATAAAATATAATGTTGGGTCTGCGTCCCAAATCACACACATCTTTACTTTACTGAGGCCACAACACTATTAAGCTGCAGTTCTAATGGTGGCTAGTTCTGAAACACTGTGTAATAGTGTGGTAGTGTGTGGTTTGGGACACAGCCCCGTCGCCACAGGTGTGTTGGTTGCCTGGTGTTGTTGCATCGGTGGCAGTTCAAAATATGAGCGGCTTGACTGCACAGTCAAGACTCCACCCTTGCTAGTGCCGGCGACACCATCATAGGCATAGAATAGAACAGTGGGACCTGAAGACAACACTGCCGTCTAGTGGTTGGGGTTAAATACTATACAAAATGAACCACTGTAAACCAACCGTAGTAATAATCGATACAGTGCTGCACAACATAATATTGTGATACTTCGATCTATTGATTAATTCTTACACCCCTACAGTAAACTGTCCCGCAACCTCTCATCTGGTTGTGCTGTAACACTAAACCATGTCCAATGCATTGTCTTGTTGCTATTGTAGTAGCCTGATGCTAGAATATACACATATATATATATATATATATATATATATATATACACAGATAAGGCTCCCTGGATAAGACTCCTAACTCTGTATTTTCCTATATATATATATATATATATATATATATATATATATATAGCTAGGAAAATACAGAGTTAGGAGTCTTATCCAGGGAGCCTTATCTGTGTATTGTGGTGCGTTTTCCCTGGTGGGGAAATCGAACCCATTACCCTGCACTCATAATGTAGAATGCACCAATAAACCGGAAACAGAAACATTAGCATATTAACATAAAGCACATTCTCAACCACTCGTCATCTCCCCCTCTTTCATTCTGCGACAGCAGGGTTATATAAGCGTATAGTGGACTTCACACATCCTATTTAAACACAGGCCTTTTATGGCACTGCAGAAAAACAAAGCAGACTGGTCCACTGCAGCCCAGTAATGATGCGTTCTAACCAAAGCTGCCTCCAGTTCAAACCTCAGCCTAGTCTGTGGCGTGGCAAAGCAATCTCAGAGTAATAGCTGTGCACACATTATTATCAGGCTCAGAAGGATCTCAACTGCAAGACCAGAAACAATCTGCTGTGTTCAAAACACGGCAACGACAAGCTGTTGATTTTCCTTTACACAGAGATTCCTCCGCCCAAAACCAGACTTACCAAACTGTCTAGACGATCCACCAGGATATGTTTGGTGTCTGAATTGCAAGATAATTGCCAAACATTGCACTATCAGTTACTTATAAATCAGCACAGACCTACAGTTGCTAAAGGAAGAATCTGATAAAAAAAATCTAATGATCATAATTTATCCTTTACCAAAATCCGCCTGATTAGTCAAGACATGACCAATACTTGCATGTGGTTCTCTAGTTTACAACAGGGGACAGAACACAAGACTGTCACCAATCTCATCTCAGGAAATGTACGCCCAAATTGTAACTTATTTGCTCATAAAGATCTACTTCAAAATCTACCAAATAGGTTTAAAAATACTTTAATATTTGAACATGTTTAGAGCCAGGGTAAAAATCACACAAGCGAGTCCTTGTGGATGTGAGTGATAGGATCTAAACAGCTCAAAACACAAAGTTAAAATAGAGTTTATTTTATTTATTGATTTATTTTTCGTTTTTGGCCAATACTGAGTGCTGATTGGTTGGCGAGCTGATGCTGGAGTTGGAGCTGCCAGTCAGGGGTTACTATAGCTGGTATAGCAGTTAACGTCCTGGCCTGCTTATGCTATGTTCATGTTTAATGCGAGTACCTTTGCAATGTTAAACATGTACATTACATTAACCCATTCATTATGAACTCGCTCGAGAGCGCCCTCTAGTGTACTACCTTATATCTTAGTGGCAGTACTTTTAAACTGTCAACCTGCATGTCTCTCGAATAGCAATAACACAGTAAAAAATTAGGGCTTTGGCAGTCTGTCCTACCATTTAGCTTCTTAGCGCTGCTAATTATAATATATATATATAAATTGTATATATAAACTAAAGTAAGTCTCATCATGTTGTAAACCACAGCAATGTGTCTTCACCAAACACATGAAGTAGGCCTGGATGCGTTCTGAGCGAGTTGAGAGACGTTTTTTTTTGGGCTTGTATTTACTGAGATGAGATTGGTGCCAGTCTAGGTCCAGTGTTTGTTAGCAACGTTAGCCTAGCATCTTCTGTTCTAAACTAAAGAAGCACACACC
This sequence comes from Salminus brasiliensis, assembly GCF_030463535.1. Lineage (NCBI taxonomy): Eukaryota > Metazoa > Chordata > Actinopteri > Characiformes > Bryconidae > Salminus > Salminus brasiliensis. The sequence continues at coordinate 31,913,231 of NC_132894.1, forward strand.
AGACAACTGTCTTAGCTGATCGACTGCATCTGGGGTCAGTGATCAATCATGCTCATTTGATTTTTTACTGAACTGTTCCTTTAAGTAATCTTAAACAGACCTGATGCTGATCAGCTAGGACCTGTTTAGTGTCTAAAAGCTTGCTTCTATAGTGTTAATGCTTCTAATGTAGCTAATGACAGATTATACCCAACCAATTATCTTCATGTTATCTATAAAATATGGACATATGGACATGGACATGGACAATTCATATGCCAAAAATACACTGATTAATGTTTATAGAAGACAGTGGGCTTCATTAGCTAAAATGTTTGAGATGGGACCCTCAATTGACGTGTTAATGACCCAGCCCCCCGCCCCAGGCCTACCGTTTCAACCCCAGCGCCAGTGTCCTGTAGGAGCTCTTCACCAGGCAGATGGCCTCCTGTCTGTAGCCACTCAGGGGAACTGCGTTAATACTGACAATCTCATCACCCACCTGGAGCTGCGCCGACGCTGCTCGACTCCCCTCCTCCACCTGTTCACATGCAGCCACACACACACACACACACACACAGACAGAAGACTGGTGTTACAATGGTATTAGAATCACATGCGTAGTAAACTGTCAGTACTGAACACTGTGAAATTTGGTCTTATGAGTATGCAGGCCCGATACCCGAGCCATTCTTTAAAGGCAGTTTGGAGGTACTGGTCATTTTGGATCGTAAATTAAACCACATGACATTGTAGACATCTTTAAAAAAAACTCATCTTCCAGTCGGTCCAGTTTAGGTGATGGACAGAGTTCCCCTCATTATGATTTGTTGATCTGTTTGTATAAAACATGAGAATCTACAGAATATTACAGAGTAAAATGACTGAAAACTGTATAAATATAAAGTTAAAAGTCGGGAAGTGTAATACACGCTTTGAGCCAACAGTCAAGAAGGACACGCTTTACACATGCATTTCTGGACAAGCTGAGACACCAATAAGATTCATGAATTTTTCCTACCCGCTTTTCCACACAAGTTACACATTGCAGTCAAAACTGTGCTTTGCCCAGAATACCCACGATATAGATGGTGCTCTCCCTGTTACAAGCCAGTGAAGCATCCCAATCCCAAGATTGTGAACCCGCTATTTTATGGTAAACTTTCTACATACTGTTGCTTTAAAAAGGACAAAGAGAGAAAAAAATGTTGGTTAACCCAATAAACCCCAGATTTAGTTCTTCACTTTAGTTCTCCACACTCATAACTACATTACTGACATAATTTAAAATAATTAAGTTTTACAGACCCTAAAATAGAACCCTGTGGGACTCCAAAACTGCCAAAATTGGATTAACCACTAAATAATAATCCTTGGCCAATATCAGCCAGTCTTACTGGGTACACCAACAGAAATGTGCGTCTAACAGCAGAACAGACACCCAGGGCCTGGACTGCGGACACGCTGTCATGGTCAGATAGCAATAAACACGATGTCAGGCCCAGAAGATAAGTCTCCACTGCTGCCATCACTTTTTTCCCTAATTTCCTCAATTTCAGCTCTTTTCTCTCTCTCTCTCTCTCTCTCTCTCTGTGGTGGCCATGTATGAGAACACACAGCTTTTGCTGACTGATGTCCGGTGGGAAAGTCTGGTCAGCGCTGATACACCTCTTGAGTAGTCATCACAGTCAAAACACTGCCAGAAAAAGCTTTATTTAACCCAAACCACAGCAAGGATAACAGCCCTGTAGGCCTCTTTCCATGACAGTAAAAACAAACTACAGCTCCTGTGGTGATGAGGGTGACAGGCCAAATCATCATATAAGGGGGCAAAAGACTAATAGACAAATTCACACACTTTAGAAGAACTAGCAAGTGCTCCAGAGCATACCTCCTCACTGTAAGTCTATAACTTATAAAAGGAGGCCCCAGGGCACGTCCAGCACCACCACTACTAAAAGACTGATGGGAAAGATAAAGGAGGAATGTACTGTACGTTTCAGACACAGCACCATCAAGATAAACAATGATCTCTGTATTCAGCTAGCAGCTAGCCATCATGGTGAAAACAAAGCCAAGTGTACCGACACGGTATCAGGGATGACGACCTATCAGGTACCATCAGCCATTCGTTATATTCCTTCCATCCCGAGACAAAAGAAAAGCAACCTGAGTGTGACGGTTAAAAATTCAAGAGGCTGAAACTTTAGACTGTGCAGAGAGGCCACAATACGCCATCTCCTGTGAGGAAAGAGCTGGGGCCACTCAGGCATCGAGGCTCTCTTTTGGTTAGGCCTCTGCCAAGGGCTGACCGATATGGGCAAATTTGATAATACAGATATCGATTTTAAGGGGCTTAAAATTAAGGTAATATGGGCTGATAATGTTTTTTCATTTATATTTTACATTTAAATTTTATAAGCAAATATATTTATATTTAAATTAGATTTATAATCCAATAGAGCTTTACTGTTGTGGATCAGGATCAGAGCTGATATATGTATGTATATAAGATCAGGTATCATCAATTTTAATCAAATCCAGTTCCGATCCTTTGTTTTTACCACTGTGTTCTAGCAAAGCGCCCTGTGGTGTTCTCTAGGCGCCCTGAACAGACATTATTCCCAGCATGCAGCAGTAAGGAGTATTCTCAGAAGGTGACCAAACAGATTAGAATCTGCAGTGTGGAACTGTTTCACAGTAAACCTATATATTACATATATATAACTTTATAATATATCATTTTTATTTATTTTATTATATATAATTCTTATTTTCTCTTTAAATTTGCATTTTGTTAACAAAACAGGGTGTCGTTTTATAAAATTCATTTCAACAACTTGATCTGAAACTTTCAGGACCTTTATTTCAGGCCCTCAGCCTACCACAATTGTACTTTGGACCTCAAACAAAAAAAAGGCTTCGACAGCCTTAGTACGACTGTAACACTGTGGGAGTGTTTTTTAAGAGCATTGAAATTCTTGAAAGTTGCAGTATTGAGTTGTTTACGGCAGTGAAGTCTTGAAGAAGCAGTGAACGTTGGAGACAACACTACTTCTTATCGCGACCTGTGAAAGGAAAGGTGACCTATGGTCAGTAAGAAAGGACCAGACAACAGTAAACAGTAAACAACTAACTGCCTCACTGTGATCGGGGGCAGAGCAAGGGTTTGAGAGCCTGCCGCGAGCTGAAAGCTGAAAATAGCTGAGGCTGTGGTTTTGGACGGAGCTCCATTATGGGGCTGAATGTGAGTCAACTCCAACGCTTCGGTGAAAACCAGGCAGTTTTTAGTTGTGGCGACAACAAGTGTGTGTTGTTACTGAACATGCGCCGTCATTGAACTCGTCACTATCATTTAGGCACAGCCCTAGGAGAGCTTGGAGATACAGAAAATGCAGCTTTAGCCCTATTGGATTACTTTATCAGAGGGAGGCCTATAAATGCATATGCACTGAGACAAAAGCATGACAGAGCAGTGACTGACCCTTGGATCCACTGCTTAGCAAGTTGTGATGGTCACCTTTTCATGCCAAAATCGAACACCTGTACACCTACCGCTTCAGCCAATCGTGTGGCTGCACTGAAATGCACAACCTCATGCAGATACAGACCAGCAGCTTCAGCTAATGTTCACGTCAACCATCAGAACCATTCGATTTCAGCGATTTTTAGGATGCTGTGTTTGTTGGCCCCAGACAGGCTGGTTTGGGGGTCTCTAGGACTGGGAACTTCAGCAGAACAGTCTCTAGAGCTTGGTGTAATAAGGAAAACACAGTGAGCAGCAATTCTGCAGATGGAAACATCTTGTTGATGAGTTGCACGAGTTGAAAGATGGAGAAAGGCCAGACTGGTTGGAGCCAACGGAAAAGCTACAGTAACTCAAGATACCCTCTCTGAACAACTGTGGTGAAAAGCAGAACCTTGAGGCGGATGAGCTACAACAGCAGAAGACCACGTCAGGTCCCACTCTTGTGCGCTAGAACAGAAGACTGAGGCTGCAGTGGGCACAGGCTTACCCAAACTGGACAGTTGAAAACATTATGAATCTCCATTTCTGCTGAGGCTCACAGATGGTGCAGTCAGAATTTGGTACCAACAGCATGAATCCATGGGCCCAACCTGCCTTGAGTCAACGGTCCAGGCTGGTGGAGGGTGGTGAAATGGGTGTAATGTTTTCTTGGCTGTTAATACCAATCAAGCATGGCTTCAATGCCTAGGCTGGGTGATTAGATCACAATATACGAGCCATTTTTATTAACTGCTGCTCTTCATCTAATTAAACCAGTCTAATTACACTGTTAGTAATGAAACCTGCAGCTGATCAGTGTTTATTAAGCACTAACGTAGAAAAGCATATTGTCATTACGATATCAAAATTTATCACAATACGATAAAATATCGTCATATTGCCCAGCTCTATTCAATGCCACATCCTATTGGAGTATGCTTGCTGACCATGTACATCCATCCCTTCATGGCCACACCATCTTCTAACAGGTACTTCCGGCATGATGACGCACCACGTCAGTGTTCTTCAGAGGCCTTCCCGGTTACCAGATCTGAATTTGGATGTGACCTAGAGACCTAGAGAGACCTAGAGATCTGCAGCATGACGGTGCTCCTGGGAAATCAAGTGTGGCAAGTGTGACGCAATCGTGTCAACATGTCAACGTGGCCAACGTGGCCTCTCAAAGGAATGTTTCCAGCTTCTTATGGAGTCCATGCAGTGAAGAAGTGAGGCTGCGTCGAGAGCACAAGGAGGCCCCAGCCAGTATAAATACAGTGTTCCTAATTAATTGCTCTGTAAGTGTAGCTCTACTCACATGAGCCAATGCACATTTATACAAATCCTAAACACGTCATCCGTCTACTCAGCATTTGCTAAGCTGTTAGATTTCACTTGAAGCCCCAATCAGATATCTGCGACCTCTGGACGAGAGTGTTGTGTCCCAAAATGAGAACAGTGTGAGGAGCACTGTCAGCATGACCTTCAGTAATGCAGCGCTAAATGTATCCTGCACAGGCCTCACACACACACTCACACACACACGGCTAAGTCATAACATTCTGAGAATCACAGAAATCGCACACATTCTTCTGCAGCTCCTGGCACTGCTGGAGCCTCCGGTATCACCCTCAAAAGCCCCCATGTTTCCTGCCAAGGTGACGTTACGGCCAGTGAAAACGGCTTCTTATGATGATACGTTTAAAGGTGCGAAGGAATGCAGTTTATACAGTATTTTAAGAACAGTCAGTATGTGACGTACACCTTATGTCCAAATGTTTGTGGACACCTCTTCCAATGAATGTATTCAATGTGTACCTTTGAATTTGGAAGAAACAATGAAAGAGCAGGTGTCCCAATACTTTTGTCCATATAGTGTATTTAAGTACGTGGCAAAAAATGGTGAGATGTTATTTTGCAGGCCAATTTACCTACTTTAAAATGAACCCTGTTATTTTACCTAAGACTGAAACACACTGATTTTAAGTGGACTTGGAGGGGGGGTGGCCGGCCTAGTGTTGTAGTGCTTTTAGCCTTTTTATGCAAATACACTAAATAACCCCGTAATGAGAAATGTTTATAAGGATGCACCAGTATACAGGAATTAGGAATATATAGTGGGTTGATGGCAATATCCTATACAGTATTATTTGTTATACAGTATTATACATTACTATAATAAAATATCTAATTATACATATTATACATGCTAATACTGAGACGTTTATACAAAGTAGAAATCTACCTGGATGCAGTGAATTATAATTTTACAATAAATACATTTATTTTTGTAGGGTTTTTGTAGGTATTTTTGTAGCGTCACATAAATATTCCTACACTCCTGGAGTAAGTGAGCACTGGGTAGATATAGGTATTTTACACTATTTTAGTCTGTTGATTTTGGGTTTAAAGATATGTTCCCTTTCAAAGAGGTAAGAACAATGTCTTGTATTACTGAAAATTACTCCCTGTTGCTGAACGTATGTTGTATGGTGTCCATCATGATCTGAAAGTGGTTCAATCGCTCCTATACCTGATGACCCTGACAAGATATACAGCATTACACTGCCTCTCTTCTGTACGTCTACACCGCAGTGGCTTTCACTGAGCATTTAATAACACTTCATACTGCCAGACATTTCCCTGGAAGTCCGTACTGTACTTAGGGTTGGGTACTACTGCAAAAATAAAACTGCATGATACTTGATGACATACTGAAGACATATAATACACGTATCATGAACTCGGAACGAGTTAGAAAACCACATTTCAAAGGGAAATTTCACCAAATTCGCAAAGACTTGTTGCTTGAAACGCACTCAGTGTGGAAATTTGGTGTGAAATGGTTAATGCTGATTTATTTACAGTGCTGGTGAGTAGAACCAGAGGTTGCAACATTTGATTTAGTGTCCGAAAACACCCAGAAACATCCTGGTTCGCTCCCAAGTGATGCCACAGCCATCCGTCACTGGGAGTCCAAAACAGCACAATAGTCCCCACTCTTTCAGGGTGGGTAGGGTTGACCTCCCTCTCCCTTATTACTCAATTCGATGCTAGTGTGAGCATCTTCTAGCTAATGTAATAGAACTGACAGCTAGTGTTAGTCTCCAAATACGATTAGCCGTCCAATGATGTTAAGTTAGAGGCAGTTTGAGAAGATGGTGGTTGGCTTCATGTGACTCTTGGTGGGCTGAATGACTGAAATTGGGGTGAAAACTGGGGTAAAATGAAGAATAAATATAAATAAATAAGTGCTGTGTTTCAGACAGTAGCTTGGACCTGGTTTCTATGGTGTTTTTTTAATACATTTCTTCATCCAGGTTTTCACCCACCCATTTGTAACTCACCCTAGCACTAGCAATACTGCTGACACTAGAAGACTCAAATACATGTGAAGCCACCGCCTTTTTTTATTGATGGCAATGAGGCATTGCAGGGTGGCCGACACACTCGGAGGAAAGCAAGGGGTCCCCAGCTGCACCGCACCAGCTAACAGATGCCTGAGCTAGCCAACATAGCTCAAGAGCATGGCCAATTGTGCTCTCTCTGACTCCGGCCACTGATGGCAAAGCAACATGGCTCGGGATTGGAACTTGCAACCCTAGGGCCATAGTGGTAGCGTAGTAGACCGCTGAGCCAATCAGAGCCCATTTTGATGCATTTTTTTTTCATTCACTTTACATCTCAATGATTTCATTAAGTTTAATTATGCAGAACAATTGAAAAATTGGTGGAATTCCCCTTTAAAATAGCTACAAAAAAGGCACTACATGCAGTTGTTCTTCTAGAAGTTATTTAGTACTAACTTTTAATAAAGTCTCAAACCGACAAGCCACTGACAATGACACAAGACGAAGTTCTACACCAGTTAAGAAAATGTTGTTTCAAAATATCCAGAGGGTTTAGGGGGTTGCTATGGCTCTTTAGTCTAACATCTAGATGTCAAAACCTAGAGAGAGCCGCTGCTAATGTAAAGGTATCCGTGGCCAGGAAATGTAGCATGGGATCCGTGCCGAAGAGAGCGGAAAAATGGGGTCATGTTTTCAGACCAAACACTCCACGAGGTGTGAAAGAATAAAGTGCGGTGCTGAATCCAGGTCTTTCAGATGAAAGGAAGCAAACCTGTTCCACATGGCGTGGAAGAAGGTAGATACACCCTGTACGGACTGTATGAATGATGTGCTGCCTGTCATAGCCTTCCTAACAAGTGAAAAACATCAACACCAGTATCCTGTGATATTGCTTTTTTCAGTTTTCTTGATATTTCTGGTAACTAACGAGCATCAAATCCATGACATAATGCCCATAAAACGATGACGTTCATGTTGCCAATGGGTATGACTGTGCTAAGATTGGACCTTTACTACAGTAACCCTGAAATTGAAGACTTTGAAGTACTTTAACTCAGTTTCATTTCCGAGAGCAGGGGAATGCTTCCTCCGACATGAAGCCAATCAACCACTTCATTCATGGTCAACACGCTTGGAGGAGAACACAGCCAGCCAGGTTTCTGGTACATCAGCTAACAGCTGCCTGCATTGGCTAACATGGTGTAGTAGAGGTGTGAGTGTGAAGCAAGGTCGTAGTCACTATATATATCAACCCCCCCCCTCCCCCTCAAATATACTGATGTAATTAATAATAAATAAATCCAATTATATCTCACTAGCTTTGTGCATTGTAAGGATCTGTCAGTGTTCCCATCTGTTGCTATCATCTCTAACTTGCACGATAAAGTACTGTTAAGGTCAGTACATCATTTAGTGCTGGAACGGTTACTGTGGTAATCCTGAATTTTACTAAGCCATGTCAGTAATCGCATGAAAGCTAACATATTTGGGGGAAACGGGCAGATCTGCGAGTGCTAAATCAATTAACTATTGCTACTAATGCTAACTATGATAGCCAAATTACCCAGAAGGCTAACTAGTCACACACTTACACAGCATCCAACAACAGTCATGGGCATATTTAAAGGAATCCCACGTAAAGGTGAAGTAAAGTGATCATTGTAGTGATGTGTTTGTAAAGTTTAGGCCAATTTTTAATCATTTAATTATTAAGTTATTAATTTCTTAACGACTCTCTGCTTGAGACGCACTTAACATCATTCAGGGTGAGGTTTGGTGTGAAATGGTTTAATGTAGAAAAACCTGCTGACTAAGATTTTTGCAGTGGTGCAAAAACACCAGCGAATCAGAAGCTTGCTGGTTCGAGCCCCAGCAATACCACAGCCATTTACATTTATGGTATTTAGCAGACGCTCTTATCCAGAGCGACTTACATGGTTACTGGTATTACAGAGGAGGGTTAGGAGTCTGGCCCAATGTAGTGTTAGGAGTCTGGCCCAAGGACTCTTATTGGTGTAGCGCAGCATAGTCACCCAGACCGGGAATCGAACCCTGGTCTCCCACATGGTGTTGTTGTAACGCAATGGTAGGCGGAGGTGTTATCTGTTGCGCCACACCAACCACATAGCCATCCGTCACTGGGAGTCCCAACAGCGCAACAGTCCTGACTAATGAGCAGGTCTCAGGAAAAAAAAGTTGCTGCCAACTCTCCTGCATTAGCTGGGAGACTCCTGCAAGGCTCTTGCAAGGAGGGCTGTGGCATCGCTGGGGCTCGAACCAGCGAGCTTCTGATTCGCTGGTGTTTTCGGACATTAAATAAAAAGTTGCAACTTGTGGTGCCATTCAGCCAAACCTCACCCTGAAGGACGTTAAATGCGTCTCAAGCAGAGAGTCATTAAGAAATGAATAAGTTAATAATTAAATGATTAAAAATTGGCCTAAACTTTACACACACATCACTACAATGATCGACACTTTACTTCGCCTTCACGTGGGATTCCTTTAAACAGGCTCACCCACAAAAACTAGTATTTATTTAAATAAATATTATATATTAAATAATAAAAATCTATCCACACCCATTAATCTCACTACTGCATCTAGAGTTACACCCCCCCCCCCCACCCCCAATTGTTCAATTCATGGCTACAGTCTTGGTGTGAAGAACCTTTTAAAGGTCTAAAGAGTCAATGTCAATGTTCAAAGGTTCTTCACCAGTAGACAGGTTCTTCACACTCACACATCTCTACTACAAACATGGTTCTCTAGGGAACCAAAAGTGGTTCTTCTATGGCATGGCTATGGACTGAAGACCTCTTCTCACTTTTCATTGACTTTAAGCGGCTGAAAGATTCTCTGACGTGTGGACGCTCATTGTTCCTGGAGAAGGACACGCTGACACCAGATAAGAACTTGCGTGTGGAGCTCTTTGCGGTTAAGTAGACAATGCTGACGTAGCCATGCTGACAGATGTTTTTCAATGGCACTATCTTCAGTCGTTCTGATGAGCTTTAAATACTAATTATAGAAGTATGGATATCTGTGGTTTTAACATAATGAACAAACATTCTCCAAATAATGTGGCGATAAATTGAAATAGTCATATCAAAATTTTATGACCACCCCTGGTCTGGAATCAGTTTGGCCCATTTGTGCAGCTCAACTCTCCATATCGGAGCACTGTAGTCCAGTAATCTGGTTCTCTGCATACTTTGCTATTGGCCTCCTTTGACTTGACCCTGTTCCTCCAAGGTCAGGACCCCACAGGACTGACCACCACAGAGCAGTGGTGATGATGTATATATATGTTATATAAATATATAATATATTTATATATATATAGCACATCCAGACTCTTCATTAAGTAGCTCTGCAGCTTTATATAAACAGCATGCTCCAAGTGTACCATCTCTACCTTTGTAATAATCAGAGGCTCTTGGTACTCCAGCCCTCCTCTCAGAGTAAAACCCCAGGGTGCTCCTCCAGCCAGAACCACGTCCACCAGCTCCCACGTCTCGCCATCCGTCCCACTCTGCTGCTCCAGGGTCCTCCACGGCTCCTCGGGTTCTCCAAATGTCCTGTGCTCTCTCGACAGAGCTCCAAAGCGTGGAGCCGCATCTACAACTTCCATCGTGGACCTGAAAGATCTCACCAAGCATATGCTGAGCAGCTTTCAGACTAACAGTGGTCCCACCAGCCAGGAGCTGAAGACTGCTGCCATGGGCAGATGCTTAAAGGTGTTGGAAAAAAAAAAAACAGTGGTCCCATAAACAGATGCATGGAAGGAATGGTCCCAGTGAAAGAGTTCTCAAATAGGAGATGCTGAGAAGTGTCCCCACTGAGAGTCTCACAGCAGGTTACTGTTATTGTAGCTAGGTTCTTGTTGGATTTATGGGGGTTTAGAAGTACAGTGCTTAAGCCTTAAGCGTTTTCCTCTTCCATTAACACCCCCATCTCCAAGAGCTTTGCCTCACCACAGCAAAGAATTCAAAATGGACCCAATCAAAAGCCTTCCCAGCAGAAATATGGCGTTATGCGAATCCAGACGGGGAAATATTCCAGACAAACCCGAAATCCTTACCGTAATCCCACAGCTTGTTCATTCTGTAAGTGAACCGAGCCAGACCGAACCTTTACGCACAGAACAGCCTGCTCCCCAAAACGATTCTGTGGGACACTCCGCTGCATTCCGACCCTTTACAACCTTAACACTGGACAGTTGTTGAAAGGTGAAGTTTTCGTGGCGGACACTTGTCGTCAAGTTGCCCGTCCATCCACGGAGGAGCTGAACTGATCCTCCAGCAGAGGCGCACTGAGCTCCTGACCTGTTGCGCGCTCACAGACGCCACCTGGCGGTTAAACCCACAACCCAACGGGAGTCAAATGTCACAGATTTTTTAATGTAGGTAAACACGTCCAGGTAAGTGGCTAAGTATGTAGTACGGAGTCTCTACGGTGCCATAGTGGTGTTTTAAATAAGGCGTGGCTACAACATAATACACTAAGACCACACATTAATAGACCTTCTCAGTTCAGGTCTCACTTCAGATCAGCCCAGGCAGATGTTCCTGTGCTTCTCTAAAATCATAGTTATAAAAAGTCCATTTTATTGGGGATTGCTGGGCAGAACTACAGCACGCGACACGCAAATTGACTTTTGGCACTACATTTCCCACAATGCCTCAGCGTCTCATCAGCGGCGTGTAGCTAGCGCTTTCAGTCCGAGTCAGTTTTATCGGCGTTTCTTTGCGGATAAATAGACTTTTGTAAATATTTAAAAGAAATTCAGCTCATTATAACTATATAACTCACCACAAATACATTTTAACCCCCTAAAGCAAAGGCATTTATTAAACTAGCGAAGGCATCAGCTACGGTAGCCTGTGCTTTATTTATGCTAGCTGGTAAAAGAGGCCTTGATGTGTGTGACAGTAATATTACTAATATAATGCAATAGAATAGTTATATTATTATTAGTTACATTATTATGGATGTATTCTTAGAAATAATAATAATATGAATAATATAAAACTAGTAATAAGGCATACAAAGGGGTACAGCTGTGCCCCTCCTAATTCTGTGTGCCCCAGGACAACTAATCTACAAACGCCCCTACTTCAGATATTCTGTTGTTGATATATCAATATATCTATCTACATACAAATAATGGTAGCAGTCAATTACATACCTTGTGAAATTAATAATAAAAAGGAAACTTTAGTAAACGTCTGTGTGTTGAATCTACTGAGAGATCCTGTCCACAGCCATGGCAAGTTAAATGGGTCCAAATAAGGAGTCTGGTCTAGGTGAGGTTTCAGGATAGTATAGTAGGATGTATTATCCATAACATTAATACCACTGACAGCTGGTGAAGTGCCACCAAAACAGCTCACTGCTTGTCCGTCCTTGGAGCACTTTTGGTAGGTACTGACCACTACATACTAGGGAAACTCAGCAAGACCGGCCTAATTGTTTAGGGATGTTCTGACCTTGACTTTTAGCCCTCACAATATGGCCCTGGTAATGCCTCAAGTACCTTAGATGTACACCCTATCCTTCAGCAGGTGTCACTGTAACCAGAAAATCAATGTTATTCACTTCGCCTGTTTTATATATAGCTATATACATAAAGGTAAAGGTGCACGTAATTGTCACTGTACAGTGTGCACTGTACAGCGAAATGTGTCCTCCGCATTTAACTCATCTGGTAGTGAACACACACTCACACACTCACACACACATGTGTTAGGGGCAGTGAGTACACACACACACACAGAGCGGTGGGCAGCCAACTCCAGCGCCCGGGGAGCAGAGAGGGTAAAGGGCCTTGCTCAAGGGCCCAACAGTGGCAGCTTGCCGAGACTGGGAATTGAACCCACAACCCTGTTATCGATATCCCGGCGCTCTAACTGCAGAGCCACCACTGCCCATATATATATATATATATATATTGATTTATCGATATATCGATTTCCTTCATGAAGCATATTTGTTTACTATGATATGATGAATTCATCCATAAAAAGTGGATGCTTTCCTAGTTAATCTTTTTAATAGCCACAGGATAATAGGATAAACTACTGTGTCTGATTTACACACGTTTAACATGGCAATTAGGATCCATTATGAAATGTTTGTTACAAATTGCTAATAAATGTATTTTTATATGATTTTTAAAAAAGCTACAAAATATTATTAACCATATTTTACAATAAATAAAGTCCTTTCTGAGGACCAACAGCATCCAAACAGCCCTACTAACACGTGACGGCTCCGTTTCCTGTTTCTCATACTGGCGTTTTAGTTGAGGCAGCCGATGGACGATACCATCGCGGAGTAAAGGGGGGGTGCCAAACTAGTGTGACATTTTAAAACAGGCGCATATATACCGAGACCACTGATTTAATCGTCGTCTTTCAACATTAGTATTAACTTTATAAACTACCTGCTGTTTTCTTTTACAACAACCGTGCGCAGTCTTACTTTTCCAGAAGTAAATAGTGTGTGCTGACCCCTCCTTCGCTGCTGTTGCCATGTTCCCGTTTTCTCTATGGGTGTGGTGAATAGCAGCTCGGTGGAAAGGGAGCGGAGGGTGTGTGGCCCTTTAAATAGGTTAAAAATACTCAGTTTAGGACTTTAAACAGTCGGTTATTTAAGTGGTCGCCATGTGTAGGATTTAAACTAAGTTTGACTGTGGCCAGAAGAGCGTGTTTCAGGTACGGGTTTTAACGTTAAAGAGCAAATTACTCGCGGACTGTTTCTGCTACTGTTCGGCTGGAGTCGTGCTTGTGCTCGGCTCTGTAAAAGCAACAGGCTGAAGTGTGTGACTTATTACCAGATGCTCTATTTTATGGACACTAAATGTTTATAATGTGTAACTAGCTATATAATAAAGGAATAGCTGGCCGATTCATCCGCGCACTGCTTTTTCGGTGAACTGTCGCTGGCTAGCTAGAGAGGCAGGCTGGCTTGTGTTGGTGGACAGCTGATGTGTTTGTAGCTACGCGGCGTAAAGGGCACTGGATCCGGCTGGACTCGTCGCTTTCACCGCGGTTTTCACGGGTTTTCCAGTGGAGACAGCCTGTGTTTTCATGAGGAGGCTTGTGGGACGAGTTCTCGGGGGGTTTTTGAGATGTCAAAATCCGTGAAGGAAGTTCAGGTTGGGTCATTGGCAAGTGGTGCCACGGCGAGAGTGACAGAAAGGCACATGTTCACAGTGAGGCTGATGGTAAAGTTGATAAATGGGGGTTTGTTAAAGGAACAGTTCACGAAAACTTTTATACACATTTATATATTTGATTACCCCAAACGTAGTTTATTGGGCAGGACTTAGTACTGCAGTAGAAAGTACATTGGGTCCATGAAACAGGTCTTATGTACATCTGATAAGGTTATAGTAAGATATGTGCACTAGATGATGATGATTATAATAATAATAATAATAATAATAATAATAATCCAGGCTGTCCTGTAACCATATGGACTGAATATATCCTCCTCTGTTTGGATCTTTAAGCTGCTTTCTGGTTGTACCTGTCCATCCTGTTGCTGGCTGCCCTCATCCTCCTATTTTACCTTCATCTAAATAACTGTTTCTTCTCATAGTCCAGAAGAAAAGCTTCAGTTTGGCTGTATTTCTCTCCAAGGTTCTCTAAAACATCTCAATTATTCTTAAAATTTTTCCGATCCCACTTCTTTCACTTGTTTAGCTTTGCCATCCCTAAAGAACTGCACTGACCCTAGCCTGGACAGCTCTGATCTTTTCTGTAGTCCTGCTGCTTTTACAGACACTCATTTTTCATTTGCTTTATTTTTTAAGCAATTTAATTTAAAGCCATTTTTAAGTGCTAGTGGTTGGATGTGGTGCAACAGATGACACCACTACCTGCCAGTGAGCTACCACACCATCGATTCCCGGTCTGCGCTACACCAGTAAGAGTCCTTGGGCAAGACTCCTAACGCTAGGTTGGCCCATCTTTGTAATACGAGTAACCTTGTAAGTCGCTCTGGATAAGAGCATCAGCTAAATGCCATAAATGTAAATGTACGTTTTTAAAAACATATATGGCGTGTAGATTTACAATACAAGTAGACCCAAAGGCTTTCCCTTTCCCCTCCACCCCACCTTTATATCTCAAGTGCTTAATGAGATTAATAGGATCAGATAAACGTAAACATGGGCTAGATTAAGAAACGTACAGCGGAGTAGGGGTTCTCACTTAGTAGACCCTAGGTGTAGACAGGTCTGCGTGAATAATACGAGGAAGTGATTGTAACCATTGTACTGGGATTTGTGTCTGGTTATATGTACAATCATCTAATACAAGAATAATATCTGTGCTCCAACACAGCAGGAAAATATGTCTGTCAGTCGGGAAGGGCCGCTCAGGCCTCTTGGCAAGTAACCCCTCCATAGAGAAGGCACTTTTACTTTCACTTTTGTTGGTCTGAATTCGTCACCTCTACCCCTGAACGAACCACTTCTGCCAAGGGAGTTTCTTTATTAAGTGGGTTCTGAAATCAGTTTCCTTTAAAGGGGTGCGGTGATTTAAAGAGACACTCTGGCTGAAATGAAAAAATGAAAAATCACTGCCTCTGTTGTTTACATGCATGCTGATCATTCATAGCAATGCTGCAGTAGTTTCCAGATCGTTCATTTCCAGCTTAAAGACTTGGTTAATTTCCCCTTTTTGATGATGTATTTTGAAGGTGGGAGGATCTTCTTCTAAAAAAGGGAGCAGGATGACTGCAGAGTGTTTCGAAATGGGTTTTATTTCACTAGCTGCGCAATGCAGAAGGAAGCTAGACAGCTAGGATTACTTCTAGGATGCTGAATGTCCTGTCTTTGTTTATTGGCCTGTACAACGTTGGCTATACTAGCATGCTGGGAAGCGTAGCCAGAGAATATTCAACAGCTTTGATTGTGAGGTACTGGCTTTTTTTTTTGTTGTCCACTAAAATATTGTATTTTAACAAAATACTCCAGTAACCTTCTAAAATAATCTCCCTCAAATTTAAAAAGTAGGGGCTCTGAGTGGCTCAGTGGTCTAATGCACCGCCTCTATGGTCCGGGTGTCTTGGGTTTGAATCGTGACCATGTCAGTTCTGTGATGCCATGAGCTGTGGCAGGTCTAGGGGCTAGAGAATTGGGTGAAACTGGAAAATTTGGTCTGTTACACTGATGATGTGGCCCAGGAGCCACGAATTAGAATCCTAAGCCATGCCGCTTTGTCTTCAGCAGCCAGAGTCAGAGAGAGCACAATTGTCGCTACCTCCCCTCATCAGTATTATGCCGCATTGGTGGCCATTCAAAAAGAGGTGGTGGCTAGCTTTGCATGTGATGGAGCAGAGATGTGTTACGGGTTATGAACAGGTGGGTTAAAATAAAAAAACCGAGGAAAATCAGTCATTTGCACTCGCTGTAGTCAGACGCCAATCAGCTTGAGCTGTTACACCCCTGATATTAACATGAGTCTGGATATGAAATAAATACATGAACTAGTTTAAACTGGTAAAAAAACAATGAAGCTTATTTTACAACCCAGACAAAGATCAGACCAAGACCTCTCACACAGACTCGTCGAACCTGAGCAGAGCAGAGACAGCGCTTGGTTTGAAGGCCGACCCAGACCTGTGGACGGGAATTCGGACAGCAAACGCTAACACCTCATTCTGTCGTTTCTAACTGACCTGTAATAAAGAGTTGTTCTGTTTTTGAAACGAGCTACATTGGTATGGTAGGATTGTTCCCAGTGAGCCTGTGCCAAGTTGCACCAACGCACAGAGGACAATGGAGTGCCAGTGTTCAGTGCCCCCTTTTGTTGGTCCTGTCCAAGTGCCATCCTCTTGGCCAAGTGCCATCCTGGCCAAGTCTTGCCTTGATTAAAAGGGTAGTTCAGCAATATATTAAAGTATGTAGGCATTCAGGTAGTGACATATCTGGCATACCAAGTCCGCTTCCGTAGTCTTGCACTGGGGCTATGAGGCTAACCAAGCTAGTCAGCATTACTAAGTTCTCAGAAGACCCCGCTGCTTGATAGGAGTGGCTGTTTGAAGCCCGTCTGTCTGTGTTGCAGGTCCCAGCTGGTCTTCTCCTCTGCAGGTGTGAGGCGTGTGTCCAACAGGGGCGATGAGTGAACTGGAACAGTTACGGCAGGAGGCCGAGCAGCTGCGGAATCAAATCCGGGTAAGTACTAAGGACTCTAGGTGTAAAGGAGGTGTAAAGATGCATTGTGATGAACTGATTATATTTTTAATGTCACAACAATAGTCAAGATAGTATGTAAATAAGAATCTTCCTTGTGTGAAAACAAAATCTTTGACGTATCATTTTGTTGTTTGGTCACTACGGACCCCGGGGGGCTCTCCAGATAATTTTCTTGAGCCAATTATCAAAATATATGCACAAATACAGCCAATACCTAGGATATATTTGTGTGATTTCTGCTGCGTTTTAGAGCATGTTTAAATGGCACTCCGGTATAATATACCACTGTATATTGCAGAGCACTGAAACAATATCTTTGTAATTAATTATCTTGAGAAAAAGTCATTTTACTGGCATTTTTTTGGCCCAATATCGAAAAACACATCATTTTTACTTCCCCCGGTGTCCTTTCAGGGGCTCTGTAGCTTGCAGGTCTACACTAGGTTAAGTTCTGTAGACCACTCATGCTAGCAGACAGCCTGAAGGGTTTTATTACATTTATACATCAGTTATACATCAAATGGTGAAAAGTAAGTGCTATTATTTACAAACTTACTTACAATTTGTTCTGTCAAAACATAGTGCAGATTAAAGTAAAGGGGAATAATAATACAGGTGGGGTAAAAAATTAACTGATAGAACAACACAGACAGAATGGATCAGGTTGTGGGGTCTGAACTGTCGTAGTCAGAATGTAAACAAACAAACAAACAAACAAACCTCCAGCAGATAACAACCAATCTTTAGCATTACACCTTCAGTATTCCAGTACTTGAGTGATTTCCCTCACGTTCATGTTCATGTCCTTATCAAGGGGATTTATTATGTTGTATAATTGTTTGTATCCCAATACAGTGTAAATATTTGCTCAATGTATTCCTTGTTTTTAAATAATCTAATTTAAATGATTGTAAGGTCAAAGATTGGTGGGACTTTGCGTACTGTGATTCTTGGATCAATACCAGTTGCTTATGTTTGCTCATGTGTTATGTGTATATTTCATACTTTTTGTTTGTTTGTTTTTTTTTGTTTTTTTTTTAACAGGATGCAAGAAAGGCTTGTAGTGACTCAACTCTTTCACAGGTATGCGAGAACACATGTTATTAACTGTATGAATTGTAGAATTGGCTAGATTTGAGACATTAAGTCAGTTCTCATGATGACCCACGTGGCCTGAATTGTGGCAGAGCTAGAGCTATTGCAGTCTTCAGCAGTCTCTCAGCCTATCGGTCTATTGCGCTGCCATGGGGGCCCGGGGGGTCGCATATTCGAATCCCGAGCCATGCCGCTTTGCCATCAGTGGCCAGAGTCAGAGAAAGCACAATTGACCGAGCTTTCTCCGAGTGGGTAGATGGCGCACTCTCCCCTCATTACTTTAAGCAGTGTTGGCCAGTATAGCCGTCTGCTGGCTTGCTTTCCTGGCAATGTCTGCTTCTGTGCCGCATCTGCAGCAGTTTGAAAAGAGGTGGTAGCTGGATTTGCATGTGTCAGAGGAGACGTGTTAAGTCCGTACCCTCCTAGTATCAGGAGCATTGCTTGTGCTGAGGGCAGCTACGAACAGGTGGACAAGCGAGCTGTCCAACCTAAATACTGGTCTGAAGTTCTTGTCTCGCGCCAGTTTGACGTCTCTCATGGTTTCTTTGGGGACGCTTCCTTGCAACAGTGTGTTAAACTAACCTCGCCGTGTGGAGGCTGTACTTTAGCCTGGATTGCCCTTACTGTGAGATATTTACATGCTTCAAAATAGTGATATTAAATTAAATAATTAAATAACAGATGTGATTTGTGTCATTTATACACACAATTGGATTAGTCTATTAGAAATGATTGAACACTGTACGGCACTGTATTTAGACTAACTGTAACAAGCCCGTCATGTTGTACCTCTGATTTAATGTGTGTGTATTTGTGATGTAATGTGTCTTGTCATTTTGCTTGTCTGCCAGATTACAGCAGGTCTGGACTCAGCAGGACGGATACAGATGAGGACAAGGCGCACGCTTAGGGGCCATCTAGCCAAAATCTATGCCATGCACTGGGGCAGTGACTCGAGGTGTGTGTGCAGTTCGGTCTAAATGGTCTTCTGTCTTTTCCCAGCCTTTGACACCTCACTGGCACTATTCCTCCAGTGTCCATTACGGTAGCTGGTTTCCTAATGGGCACCACCCTGTTTCCTATTGAAATGGGTCTCGATTTCCTATGGTGTGTGAGAGCTGGGAGCTTGTGTGTGTGCGTATGTGTGGGTGTGGGTGTATTCATGTGTGCTTGGGTGGGGAATGTTTGGGATCTTGTCTCTCTGAATCACTGAAAGTGAAGAATACTGCTTTACTGCATATATATTACTTTACTCACTCATTTACAATAATTACAAATGATTGTAAATGAAGGTTCCCTATGGCCTGTGGTATGACATGTATGTCTGCGGTCTGTCTGTCTCTCTTTTTGAATGCTGGGCCTTTTTGTTTTGCTTTTGTGTTTAGGTTGCTTGTCAGCGCCTCCCAAGATGGCAAATTAATCATATGGGACAGCTACACGACAAACAAGGTAAAGTAATACCTGGGCCCTTCCTTCAGTTTCGGCTTTTAACCCTCAAGTTATTCATCTTGCTGTACTGTTCAAATGTAATTACATAATTACATTATCAATTACATAGCAAGGGGCGAGGCCCAGGTAATTACAGTGGAATGACAATTTCTCATCGCTGTCACACAAAGGATTAAATGATATGCAGAACTACATCCAAATATCAGCGGTATCGCATGTAGTTATATAGTAATACAATAAATATGCATGAATAATTATGTTCACATGCAGTGTCAGTGCATCTATAGCATTCGTCTACAACAGGCAGCATCAAGGGACGAGTGAAACACTCCATAAATTGGCAAGTGAAAGAGAAAAGAAAGCAATTACACCTCAAGGCCTGTAGCTGTAACTTGGGGTAACTTGTGATTTGGGGTATGAAGTATTCAGTCTTGTACAGTGTGAATTTTATTCACATAAAAAAGTGTGTGTATTAGCATTATCGTCAGCCTCCACTTGGTTCAGAATGCGTTCTTTAGCGTCGGTTCTCCCGCTGGTAAAACAGAGCGTTTCAGTGAGTTTTATAAAGGGTCAGATATTATGGTCTGTTTTCATGTTCCACTGTAAAATAGCTCCACACTGCAGAACCTCAACTCCTTTATTTACCTTTTGGGAACACAATGTTAAACAAAGGTTAAAACAAAGAACTGGACTGGTGATTAAAATACCTGATTCATTACAACATGCTTGGATCAGCCATGATCCACTGGATCAGATCCGGATATGCTGATCAGCAACATATATTTGCTACTCAAAAACCTCCATTTCTCCATTTTTCCACTTTACATACTGTGAATTGAGCAGTTTCATGATGAATGGACCAATAGACATGCTCCAGAATGATTTTTTTTACATTGACTTCTATTGAAAGCTAATAATTTCTTTTCTTTCTGTGAATTTTTATTCAAATTCATTCGTTTACATTGTGTGTCAACTTGCCCCCCTAATTGTTTCAATATGAAGCAATGACAAACATGATGCCAATATAATTTTAGTTTCTTTCAGTTTCAAACAAGAAAAAGTAGCTTTTCATTCAGGGTTTTCTTTTTTTTTTTTTTTTTTTAACCGGCAATAGCTAGCTTCTCAGGGTTCAGGATGTAATTGTGCCCACGTGTTCTTTTTATCTGTTTTCTTTCTCAGGTGCACGCAATCCCGCTTCGCTCGTCCTGGGTGATGACATGTGCCTACGCGCCCTTGGGCAACTATGTAGCCTGCGGAGGCCTGGACAACATCTGCTCCATCTATAGCCTGAAGACCCGCGAGGGCAATGTCAGGGTCACCAGAGAACTCCCTGGACACACAGGTAAAGACAGGAACACGTTTCAGGAACCCACGATAGCCATAACCAACTGGCCACCCGGTTGAATGAAGTACATTTGTGAAAGTAAAGGTGCTTTGAGTGATGCCACTATTGGTTCCGTGAAGAATCATGTCTGTTATAGTGATGTGAGTGTGACGGAGCTTTACATCAAGTAAAGATTCTTTAAACCTGGATATTTATACTTCACGCATCTCTGTTACAAGCATGGCTCTTTGTGGAACCGAAATAGGTTCTTCTATAGAATCACTCAAAGAAGCATTTGGTTGTAAATAAAGGCTTTTCTTTGATAAACTCTTAAATTTGCACCCGTGATCTGTCCGGCTCTGCAGGCTATTTGTCTTGCTGTCGCTTCCTCAGTGACAACCAGATAGTCACCAGCTCTGGAGACACCACATGGTAAGTTGAGGCTTGCTTGGCAATTTTTATGTTTGAATACTATGAATAATCAGTTCATCAGCAACGTATCTTTGCTGACACTCAGAAAACCCTGTATATCCATTTTCGCTTTGAAATTATGCAAATCAGGCTGTTCCACAGTGAACGGACCAATAGAAATGCTCCAAAATGTCCTAGAATAAAATCTTTACTACATTGACTTCCATTGAAACTGTTTTTTTGCATGACCCCAACAATGTATGTACATACTCTTGCTCTGCAGTGCATTGTGGGACATTGAGACGGGCCAGCAATCCACTACCTTCACAGGCCACTCTGGCGACGTAATGAGTCTGTCCCTCAGTCCCGACTCCAAGACGTTCGTGTCAGGCGCATGTGACGCCTCGTCCAAACTGTGGGACATCCGAGGTGGCATGTGCAGGCAGACCTTTATCGGCCACATCTCGGACATCAACGCCGTGTGTGTGAGTGTCCTGTTTGTTCAGTGTCTGAGCTGTTCTGATTCACACATAGTGCCCATCACTTGTAGTGAACCCAGTTCCTCTGGTCTTGTAGTTTTTCCCCAACGGGAACGCCTTCGCCACTGGCTCTGACGATGCCACCTGCAGGCTGTTCGACCTGCGCGCCGACCAGGAACTCATGATGTACTCTCATGACAGCATCATCTGCGGAATCACCTCCGTGGCCTTCTCCAAGAGCGGCCGCCTCCTGCTGGCCGGCTACGATGACTTCAATTGCAACGTGTGGGATACATTAAAAGGGGAACGTGCAGGTGAAGTGGTCGAGGTTTTTAACTGCATGTTTGCCTGTAGGTTAATAGTATTATTAGTAAGATTGGTACTTTACTCTGTGTGTACAGATGATTGTGGATGCCCCTTCTAATGAATGCATTCAGCTACTTTAGGTTGCACTCATTGCTGATGCACAGATGTGCAAATACACAAACACACAACTTGCCTAGTTCCTGTAGAGAAGTACTGCCAATAGAATAGGACTCTCTGGAACAGATAAACATGAACCCGTTGACACCATGCCTAATGTCAGGCATGGGCT